>NC_073385.1:63021190-63321190 GCF_028641065.1 Leucoraja erinaceus
ATGAGTAGATGATGTACTTTTTGTTGTAGTTTCAACTATGCTTGCAGTTACACTCTCTTCCCTAAGTCTCTTTGCTGCTGATATTCCAGAGAATTGTGCCCCTACAGCATCTGTAATCTCCAAGATCTTTAATAAACGGGATCCAGCTGTGTAGACAGCACCTGTGCTTTCTGCAACCATTGAAATGCTCTTTTGCAATGCACCAGGCATGACAGAGTCAGAACCTGAGGTAGCTGACATAGCCCCAACAGTTGTTAATGGTGAAATACCTGCCGACACATTAGTGCTGACAGTCGATAATGGAGTATCAAGCTGCTGCCTGCTAAGCACTGGCTCCAATGTACTGAAAGATGATTTTGTTTTCCACAAACCTCCAACTTTATTTATTACAGGATGAGTGTACTTGTTAGAAGTATAATCCTCTGCAAGCAGATAAGATACAGAAAAATTATAAGTATAATCAGGATGTGATCAGTTATGCATTTAAAAAGCTGTAGAATGTTAATGAAAGAATATTAAAATTCCTATTCATCATTAGCCAGAGCTGCCAAGTTTTGTCAGCGCATTTCAGTATTCTAGTACCTGAAACTCAGTATTTTGCTGAGGAAATCAGTATTTTACACGGGGCCATTTTGCTGATAGAAAATTGTTTTTTATGTGCGGTCATACCCATGTAAGAGTACAAGAATGCATAACTTGTTTATTGTGTATCTGCAATACAGTTAATTGCGTATTATATGTCATAGCTGGCTTCTTTCTGCAGCCATCGTCTGCTTCAGTAAGGGAAGCCCCTCAGAGACTGCGTCCGTTGGCCGTCGAGTGACCAGCACATTATATGATTGGACACAATGCCCATGGAGACAGCGACTGATTGGACAGGTGGAGACGGATTTATTGATCGGATGGGAATTTTAAGGGAAGCTGATCGATGATTGGATGCAATCCCCTTAGAGTAAGTGGTTTATTGGCCGCCCAATAATTGAGCACGAAAAATTGACAAATAGGAAAACAAAAAAATCGGAATTCCGATTTAAATCGGAAGAACATCATGCCTGACCTGCAGTTCCTTCCTATTGAAGAAGAACCCTGACCCGAAACAACTGCTATTCCATTCCCTCCACAGATTCCGCCAAGCCCGTTGAGTTCCCCCAGCACTCTGTTTTTTAATTTAACTCTGAAATTGAAGATAGACACAAAGCTGGAGTAACTCAGTGGGACAGGCAGCATCTCTGCAGAGAAGGAATAGGTGACATTTCGGGTCGAGACCCTTCTTGAAACTGAACTGAACTCTCGTCGGTGAGAGTACTTGTGATTGTCTGAAGGGTCTTGACCCGAAATGCCACCAACTCCCTCTCCCCAGAGTCGCCGCCCGTCCCGCTGAGCCACCCCAGCCCCCCATGTCTACCTTCAACTCCAGAGCCAAACAAAAGACACAGGGTGCTGGAGGAACTGAGTGGGCCAGGCAGCACCTGAGGAGGGAAGGGGCCAGGGTTCCCCCCCACCCCCCCAACAGGAAGTAACCGCAGATGCAGCATTCACCGCAAAACATCAAACGATTCCAGGAATGCTGAGGCGAGAGGGTGAGAGAGACGAGATGGGGAACGGGAGAGAGGAAAGGAGGGAGAGAGCGAAAAACAGAGAGTCGCAGCGAGAGAGGGAGAGAGCGAGGGATGGAGGGAGGGAGCGAGGGGTGGAGAAAGGGAGGGAGAGTGAGAGAAAGAGAGAATGAGAAAGAACGAGAGACAAGAGATCCCAACCCAAGCATGGTGGCAGACCAAAGCCCACAAAAACAATCATCCAGATGTGGAAACCCAAAACACCAATAGATTTAATCTATTACAATCCCCTGACACCCCCACATCCCTGCATTTTCCAAGCAGCAGGATCCCAAGTCAACCCCACCGTGCTACCACCCCTCCATTGGCGTGGCATGGCAAGGAAACAGGAAGTCAGGCTGATCCCGGCCGCTCCCACCTGCCCGCTGCACCTCGTTGTTATGATTATCTATGGTCGATTTTGCGTTGTTAAATTCGGACTTCTAAAAAATCCATATTTAACAATTCAAAACCGTACATCCGTATTCTTATCGCATTTCCATACAAAATACGGAAAATCCGTACTACTTGGCAGCTCTGATTAGCAGCTTTACATTTCTCTCCCATTTATCCCCCACAACATTGCTAAACTACACTGATGTTTGATTAGTGAGTATCACAAGCACACAGGCTTCAAAGCTGACCTATCAACATCAAAGATCCAAATATATTACCATTCAAGCATTGGTTGAGGCCCAGCGGGAAGATGATTTTCAGAAAAGTCTCAAGAAAATCTTAAGATTCCTTTCACTGATCGCACTCCAGCTCACTGCTATAAACAGCAACACTGGCCTAACCGCTTCTCACAAAACCTCAAATCATACCCCTCACTTAAAATGAATGAAGAATTTTATGAATCTACATTGTTTAGTGCACCTTTGAACCGGTGAGAAAATTGCTTCTTGGTGTTAACAAAGCACATGTCACAAGCCCAACAGGGCCCCTCTGAACAACTCCAGGTTTTAATTGATCAAGCCCCACAGCCCTACTCCTTCATAAGATGCATTAAAGAGATAAAAGTTGCAAGTTCCTTCACCTCTCTGTTTAAACTAAAACTTCATCCAATGAAGCACATATTATTTCAGGTGTGTGCACATTACAACCTGGAAATCTTAACAATCTGGTTGGCACCTAGTTGCCTTCAGTAATCTCAGCCATCCATCACATCCTAGCATATTAATATCATGTCAAGAACTCAAGATTTCTGCTGGACTTATTTCTCACTCAACGGTACTAGATTTTCAGCTAACCTTCATACCTTTGGACTGGTTAACAGGAGTGGCATCATTGGTATCACATAAAACGTCATTGCCAGAGGATGTCGAACAAGTTGTCAGATGTTTTGAGGGTAAATGAGCAGCAGCTGATGAGGCAACCGTACTGGAGGAGGACATCTTGAATTGTTCAACTACTTTTATTTTATTTTTATGGTTAGCTGTCACCCAATTCACTGGATGAAGAGCACCAATGTGTCCTAGTGTCAGCTTCGTACCACCATTGCCATTTCCAGTGAACTAATCAAAACAGATAAAGGAAAACACAAAAATAAAATCTTAAAGAAAATCCTCAGATAATCATCACAGATAAATTTCCATCAGAGTCCCTATTACAAGTGAAAAGATTCAGCAAAATTAAATAAAATATCAACATTTAACTTGAAATGGTATACTGTTTTACTTGAATGCAAATTTGGTTCGAGAGCACTATTTATCACCATCTTCTCAAGAGCATTAAGGTTGAAAATAAGATGCTGATATTGGCAACAATGTCCACATCTCATGAACGAAACCAAACTTCTGAACCAATAAACCAATTTACTCCTATTTAGTTGAACACTTCATTACTTTCCCTTCCCCTTGCACATACCTGGATCATACTGCTTTCCCGAGAAGTTGATGTTGGTGTGTTAAAGGCAGGCTTTTGCTTGCCACCTACTATTGAGCCTGTGAAATGTGCTTACCTCCTTTTCCTGCACTGTACATTTGGTAGGTGTTGGTAACGTTTCTTTTGGTGCATTTGGTGGTGTTTCAGTCAGCTGGATTCCAGGAGATTGGGTGGTGATTGGAACAGACATATTGCATTTGCCATTTCCCTCTTTTTCACTGGACTGGGAAATCTTTACCACAAAGCTAGAAATCAGCACAGGTCCAGGTGAAGGATCTCGATTTTTTCCATAATTTGACACAATTTCAATTACGAAATTGCCAATTCTTATTTTCTCCAAAGGTCTCTTATTTTCTCCAAAGGTCTCTTGCTCGATATACCTATATCGAGCAAGAAATCCAAAAATATTGGAGCGTTCTGAATCCCAGTTACAATCTGAAATAATTTCAATCAGTTTGGATGTATTCTTTGTCTCCACCGATAATTGTGGCGTTTCTGACTGAAAACTAGTCCTCTCTTCTTGTGGACTGTCACAGTGTAACGGCGAATCTGTCTTCTCTGTTTGCTTCCGTTTGGTTGTCTGAGCAGCATTTGGTGGCATTGAATTGGTTTCAAAACCGTCCAATTTCTCAGACTCCATTGCTAGACAAGACAAAAAACAATTTTGAGAATTTGTTCAAAGTTCAGGTCATTCATAGAACATAGAAAACATAGAACATACAAAAATAGGTGCAGGCTTAGGCCATTCCACCCTTCGAGCCAGCACTGCCATTCAATATGATCATGGCTGATCATCTAAAATCAGTTCCCTGTTCCTGATTTTTCCCTAATATCCCTTGATTCCTTAAGCCCCAAGAGATAAATCTAACTGTCTCTTGAAAACATCCAGTGAATTGGCCTCCACTGCCTTCTGTGGCAAAGATTTCCACAGATTCACAACTCTCTGGATGGAGAGGTTTTTCCTCATCTCAGTCCTAAATGGCCTACCTCTTATTCTTAAACTGTGACCCCTGGTTCCAGACTCTCCCAACATCGGGAATATTTTTCTTGCATCTTGCATGTCCAATCGTTTAAGAATTTTATATGTTTCAATAAGATCCCCTCTCATCCTAAATTCCAGTCAACCGATTCTTTCATCACATGACAGTCCCACCATCCTGGAAATTAACCTGGTGAACCTATACTGCATCCCTCAATAGCAATAATGTCCTTCCTCAAATTAGGAGACCAAAATTGCACACAATACTCCAGGTGCGGTCTCACCAGGGTCCTGTACAACTGCAGTAGGACCTCCTTGCTTCTAAACTCAAATCCTCTCGCAATGAAGGCCGACATGCCATTAGCTTTCTTCACTGCCAGCGGCACCTGCATGCTTACTTTCAGAGACTGATGTACAAGCACACCCAGGTCTCGTTGCACCTCCCCTTTTCCTAATCTGACACCAGTCAGACAATAATCTGCCTTTCTGTTCTTGCCACCAAAGTGGATATTCTCGCATTTATCCACATTATACTGCATCTGCCCACTTGCCCGATCTATCCACGTCATCCTACAGCCTCATAACATCCTCATCACAGCTCACACTGCCCCCAGCTTTGAGTTATCTGCAAACTTGCAGATGTTACATTTAATTCCCTCATCTAAATCGTTAATATTGTAAATAACTGAGGTCCCAGCACCGAGCCTTGCGGCACCTCACTAATCACTGCCTGCCATTCTGAAAAGGATCCGTTAATTCCAGCTTCCTGTCTGCCAACCAGTTTGCTATCCATGTCAATACCAAGTGCTCTAATTTTGCACACTAATCTCTTGTGTGGGACCTTGTCAAAGGCTTTATGAAAGTCCAGATAAACCACATCCACTGACTCTCCCTTAGCCATTCTACTTGTAACATCCTCAAAAGATCCCAGAAGATTAATCAAGCATGATTTTCCCATCATACATCCATGCTGACTTTGACCGATCCTGTCATTGCTTTCCAAATGCGCTGCTATAACATCTTTAACAATCAACTCAAGTATCTTCCCCAATACCGATGTAAGGCTAACTGGTCTATAATTCCCCGTTTTCTCTCTCCCTCCTTTCTTAAATGGTGGGGTTACATTGGCTACCCTCCAGTCCACAGCAACTGATCCATAGTCGAGAGAACATTGGAAAATGATCATCAATGCTTCCACGATTTCTAGGGCCACCATCTTGAGTACTCTGGGATGCAGACCATCAGGCCCTGGGGATTTATCTGCCTTCAGTCCCAACAGTTTACCCAACACCATTTCCTGATTAATATGGATTCCCTTCAGTTCCTCCCATATTACAAATTTTGCAAAAACAACCTTTCCACATGTTTTATCGATATCCCTTATTGTTCTTAAGTGGTCTTACTAATTATGTACAAATTTGAAAATAGCTAGAAAGTACCAAGATTGCAACGCATTTAACCATCATATACATAGGACCACCAATTTTGCAAGGAATATGGCATGTTTGTGTGTGATGATAAAAACTCCAGGTTAACTGGAGGCAGCAGAGTAAAGACAGTAATCATGTAGTAATTGAATATTAACAAAAGGAAGTTCAGCATTTAACAATTTTAATCTTCACCTTCCACATAAATATGAATTATGCTAATTATAGAAAAGGCAGCAGAAAAAATTCAATATTGAGGCCATATCAACTAAAATGCATGCCATCTTGAAATGTCATATTTCAAAGCAGCAAAGGATTATTCAATGTCTAGTCAACGGAGACTACCACAGACATACTTTACCCATCATTAAGGAATACATAAAATTTGTCGATGGAATAACTGTGACCAGTTCATTTGATCATAACAAGTCAAAAGAAAACAACAATTTTATTCGAAGGATGAGTGATTCAAACCAGAATTTAGGGTGAATGGGTCTTGACTTGGTACTTGGCTAATAAAGTATTATCGGGATTGTGATTGTACTTAATGCTTTAAATATAAAAAGGCCTGGAACTGAAGAGGATATGTTATTGAATTAATAATTCAGAGAACAAGGGATAATATTTATGGCAAGAGTAAACCCACAGCAAGTATCTAACGGCCAAGATAGGTCCCGTCAAAATTTACAACTACTATTCATAATCATAATCATATTTTATTGGCCAAGTATGTTTTGCAACATACGAGGAAATTGATTTGCCATAAAGTCATACCGATAAAATGTAAAAAAAACACACAAAATACATTTTAACATGAACATCCACCACAGTGATTCCTCCACATTCCTCACAGTGATGGAAGAAGAAAAAAGTTCAATCTCATCCCTTTTTCTTTTCCCTTCGCAGTCGAGGGCCTTGAGCCTTCCATTGACGGGACAATCTTGGCTCCCATAGCCACCGGTCGGGGCCTCAGCGTTGGGGCGATCAAGCTCTTGCATCGGGGCGTGGGGGGAATCTCAGCTTCCCCGCGCTGGTTGATCGGACACCAGGTCGGGGCTGGTCGAAACCTTCATCGTCGTTTGGAACGTCCCGACATCGGTCTCTACCCAAGACTGCTAGCTCCTCCCAGGCAAGGGATCGGCTCTGATGCGAAGTAAATGGCCCCACGGTGGGACTGAAAGTAAGTCCCGAGCAAGGTCGCCAGCTCCATATTAGGCTGCAGAGCGACAGGAGATACGATCCGGAAAACAATCGAATATCCGGAAAGGTAAGAGATTGAGAAAAGAGAAGAGAGCGCAGTTAATGTTTTCCGAACACTTAGAGTAGGTATGTTCTAGCCACGTGGTCCTACCTAGCTACACACAGACTTACCCCAGAAAACTCCAGACAGATGAAGCCACATCCCCTTTTTATTGGAACCACCTACATGAGCGTGAAGCTTAGATTTTACTCTTCACTATTCTATGATACATGGGGAGTCTGCGAGTGGTTCTCATGCTAGATGTTCTGAAAGGTTTGGGAGGAAAAACACAGGTTGTCAGCTGGCACTTTCTTTGATCTTTCTATATGTGCCTGCAATGCTTGCTAGTCTCCCAATAGGGTCAAAAATGATTATAGCCAATCACTATATTCCAGTGTCCAACTAGTACAATAATACATATATTACTTAATATAATAACATGACAAAATATTGCACAGTTGCACGCACTAGTTATCATAAAATATAATTATCAAGCAAGTAAAGAAAAAGCCGGTAATCATGTATTTTTACAGATGTGCCGGCCCGGCACCAACTCGCCCTGACTCTCCTGCAGCTCTGGGCCTTTACACGCACAATCACACACACACACTCACGCACACTCACACCCACCCACTCACCCACTCACCCACCCACTCACCCACTCACCCACCCACTCACTTACTCATCAACTCACTCACTCACACCCACTCACCCACTCACTTACTCACCCACTCACTTACTTACTCACCGACTCACTAACTCACCGGCTCACTCACTCATACCTGCAATAGACCACAACTCTACTTCATTTGACGCCAGATCCACACCCTGAACAGACATTTCCTTGCTTATCTGGACTCTACCAAGGATCACAAGCTTGCCCGCCTCCCAGGCCGGTCCTTCCAGTGACACTCCTCGACTTGACTGCCCGCCCAGAGCTCCACCGTTGGGCTACGGCGCCACCTGCCCGACCACCACAAGGCCGAGATGGCCACCACGAGGAGCAGCAACAACATCCACCAACTCTCCGACCCTCACCACCTTCCCGGCCAAACCCAAGCCAGGACCACTGAAACTGCCGCAGTTGCCGACTCTCGCTGCTGACTCTCACTGCCTCCCTGGGGCCACCGCGCTGCTGTCGCTGACTCTCACGACCTCCCCGGGGCCATGGCCACGGCCGCTGTCGCCAACCTTTACTGTCTCACCAGGGCCACCAATACTGCTGCCGCCGACCTGTATCTCTACTCCATCCCCCCCACAGGCCTCCACCAGCGACTTTGCCGACCCTTGCCTCTCCACCGGTGGGCTGGAGACATTACCTCACCAGAGTTCCAGGCTCAGCACTAGGCCCACAACCTCCACAATGCAGACAGCATGTGGTCTGACTCTGCTGTGTCCTACTGCTCTCCACCTCCTAAAAGGGAACCTCAGTAGTGACGGGTATTCCCCTTCCCCCTCTTTTAACAAGGTTACCCCGACCACACACCCGCTAGTTAAAATTCCCCGCTTTTTTTAACAAAACGGATCATTGAGTGCAATAAGTTTGTAGTCATGCACATTACATTTTAGCAATGCCTTTGATAAGGTCTCACATGACAGCTATTCACAAAAGTAAAGTTCCTTAAAATAGTAAGATTAAACGAGAACTTACCAGTTTGAAGTTTGATCTTGATTTTATGAGGAGTTACGATGAGCGATTACGTGAAGAAGGGCCGTCCGTCTGCTTGCGCGTCAATCTTCAAAGCAGCGGTGTTAAATCACAGATAAAAAGAAGACCTGAGAATAGTAAGATTGAAGAAACTAGAACTTCCATGTGACCTTGATAGTATGAGGGTGGGAGCGGTGGGCACGTAATCGCTCATCGTAACTCCTCATAAAATCAAGATCAAACTTCAAACTGGTAAGTTCTCGTTTAATCTTACTATTTTACTTCGGAGTCACGTGAGTGACTACGTGAAGATTTCAAAGCTCTGTGATTTTACGCCGGTTACGAATCCAGGCGTCACACACTGAATGGATTGACCATGGATGCGTGTAATCATTAAAGCATTCAGACATTACGTAGTTAAGTAAAGATACTGATGCTTTAAATGAAAGAAAAGTTTTTAAAAACTAGTTTCCCCTCCCAACCTTGGGGGTAAACTAAGGGACAGAACTTAAAATGGTACGTGCAAACACCCCCAGTCCGGTTATAGGTTTGTTATAAAACCGGTGGACCGTTATTTCATTCGTCCATCCTGCAGCCACTAGGATGTCGTCAAGAGGCACGTCCATTGTTCTTGCTGCCGACGTAGATGCAGCCCTGGTGGAGTGAGATTTAACCATATAAATGTTCACTCTGTTACCGCCATTACCCCCTTTGACCATCTGGAGATGGTTTGAGTTGACACCTTGGCTGATGAGGACCGATTGTTCTGAGCCTCTGAGGTTCTCCGTAACTCTCAGATAGTGGTGTTAGTATGTTACCACACACACAACCGTAGGTCCTCTGGATATGCCAAGAACTGGATCTCCATCCCTGGCATTCCTGGTCTGCTATGTTTTATCAGGTTCCTGATTACGAATGTTATGTTGTTCACATTGGTGGTCATGTGGTCCAACCGTAGCTTTTGCAGTGTCTGGATTCTTTGTCAGCATACCACCTTCAGGGTTAGTTATAGGCGGTCCCCACTGTCAAAGTAGGGTTAGTACCACGCTCACATCCCATGTGTCCATGTACCTTGGTCTTAGGGGTATTAAATTGTAAATTCCCTTCATGAATTTTGTTGTAAAGGGGTGCGTTCCCATCGACCGTGCCCTGCTTACAGCATCAGATAGGAGGAGAGTGCTCCTCTAGCACTATAGATTGCACTATAACTTTGTTTATAGTTATAGTACAGTTGATAGGAAACTCCAAGACATCTGTTATCCGAACTGTGTTGTATTTGTTCGGACAGTCCTATGCCTTGAAATGGCCTCCTCAGAATCTGCAGACCAACAAGTTAATACGTTTGTGTAGTGGATGATTACTCCCTGTAACTGGGTTCACTAGGAGGTTCCTGCTCTTGGGTACAGCCATAACTGGCTGGACTATAGTTCCCAAAATTTTGGGAACCAGGCTTGAGTAGGCCAATCTGGCACTACCAATATGCCTGTGGCTTAGTCTTGCTTGATTTTGGTCAAGCATCGGTTTGTGAGACAAATTTGCGGAAAGCATACATAAACAATCCTCCCCAATTGAGGGAGAAAGCATCCACTGCCTTTGCTCCTAGATCCTGCTTGCAGGACACATATCTGGGTAACTGATGGTTTAGTCTAGATGCAAACAGATCAATATCTGGTATGCCAAATCGTGTAGTTATTTTGTTAAATACTGCCTGATTTAACATCCATTCTGTGTTGTTATTAAACATTCGTGATCCAGCATCTGTCACCGTGTTATATCTACCTCGTAGATTTCCCAAATATTCCTCTTGATACAGCAGTGCCAAATGAGGTTCGACAATCTGTCGTAAGATACAGATTTTACACCACCCTTCTTAATGGATATGTGCCACCGCAGTGGTGTTATCAATCTGAATTTGAACAAGCACCGGTTGCATATTGCTACAGAAACCCTTGAGTCCAAATTGTGCCCCCAACAATTCTGGGTAATTGATTCCATGTGTTGGGGAATTACATACTCCTGCTCATTCCATCTGCCCCCACAGCTCTAGACTGTGTTAGTGGCTCCCCATCCTTAGCCGCTTGCATAGGTCTGAAGAACCCTCGATGGCTTTCAAGCAAAATTTACCTTGAGCTTTCTCACGTTCATTATCCACCATAGTTACTCAACAATGGCCTCTGCTGGCAATCCATAGTTTTGCCAATTTGGCCTGCATGGAATCTGAGTGTTCGTTCCTTTGCTCGCTGTAAATTCTGGTAATGCAAAGGCCCGTACGTACTGCTGGAAATGCAGCTACTATTTGCCAATTACACTCGCTGTTTGCCTGATAGATGGCTAGTATTTGACTATCAGGTCATAGCAGGCTTGATTAATATAGTTGTTTGCCCCTAGGCAAAGTCACCAACATATTTACTGTTTTTGATAGTAAATTCTAGGTAATCAATTACCCTTGTAGGTGTCAATTTTGATTTAACTGGATGGATCAGGTAACCAATTCTATCAAACAGGGTTTTGGTTTGCTTTGACTGATGCTTCTGCCAATTCTTGGTGAATCCAAAATGAAATTGTCCAAATATGCCATTACTATGTGGTTTTGAGACCTTTGTAGTCCCAGACTTGGTTTCCGTAGTTTTGTCAATAGTCTAGGAGCTGATGTCAACCCATTTGGCAGAGCCATACCATCCAGTTAAACTTCAAATATCTCCTGTTCTTAGTGAATAGACACCGAATAGTATGCATCTTTGAGGTCGATGCATGCCATGTGACCATTTTATAGGAAGCTCCTATAAAACAGTAGTTAGACCGTAACAAAAATAACTGTTTTTAAAAGTCTGTACTGCACAAATGCGTTAAACCTGGATGAAGTGACATCCTCCATCTGTCATATGTCCTGAATGGCAATCCTGCCCAAAAATACTAGGCCTACCTCAAAGACAATTCCAGTCCAAGTTCCAAGTCTGCTTGGAACCTGTGTATGTTGTGCAGTGAAAATAATCACATGTTATTATCTGGTTTTTTAAAACCAGTTCTGAAAATTAATGTTATTGTCATTTTGAACAGTAAACAGTAAACCCAGACCCACCTACCTCCATGGCTACCGGTGGTGGTAAGCCCAAAGGCCCCTGATGCGGATTCCTTTTCTCTCCTTGATTGGGAGTAGGACTGGTAGGGAGTGTGGATTCCATGTTTCTCCTGACCTCTGCTTGGGTCTTGGTCTGAAAAACCTCATCATACTGAGCCTGCCTTGTAAGACAATTCTGGCCATAATTCTGAGTCTGCCTTGAAAGACGACTCTGATCATATTTCCGTGCCCAGCTTTCAAGCTACCACCGGCTTCAGTGAACCGCTTACCCCCTATGGAGGTGTGGGGTGTGTTGTCGCCTACAGATGATTTGCTTGTCATTTGTACCTTGATTGGTCCGACAGTTTTTGCTTCCTTCTTCTGGTCTTACCTGAAGAGAGGATTCGGCGGCTGATAGCAGTCCCTTGCCGGCATTGTAGCGTGCGGATATTCTGCCAACTGCTGGCTCTGCATGTGCTTCAGTATGTTCATACTTTAAATTCGAGATCAGTTACCTACTGATCACTCACACTCCCCTCCACTGAGAGTGAGATTCGTGGGCAGCCCTGTAAACAGGTGCTGCCGCAGGCCCCTGAGGATACCTGTGCTGACATGGCCCTTCCAGTGGACCTAAATGAGGTTCTAGCTTTGGGTCAGACTGAAACCGACCATGAATGCTCCTCTCCTCAGAGCAGGAGACATTTGTGCAGCCCTGAAAACAGGTGCTGCTGCCTGCGGGTTCTCCATAATACCCGGGCTGTCAATCGCTAGATTCCATCCAGGGAAGCACCCAGCGGAACCTGGATGATTGCAGAAGTACTTATTTTCTGTTGTTTGTATGGAAGCTTATTATTCCTTTTATATAAAGCATTTTGGTGTTGATTTAAACAGTGTAATATAAGTAAAACGTACTTACTTACTTCCTTTCTTCTGCTTGTCCCTGGGAAGGTTTCTCCCCCCCCCCTTCTTTTGTACTCTGATTTAGAGTGGTTTCTTCCATATGTAGTTCCCCCTCCAATGGGGAAGACATTGGGTTGCCCCATGTGCGAGGCTCCCGGCACCGGCACTGCTATAGGCCGTGCTGATACTGCTCCCTCCTTCGGAGCAGATAATTGTTGGAGCAACTTCTCCATAAGTTGCTCCATGTGGGGGGAGCAGTTGTCCTCAGACGCTCTCCGTTGAGGGAGGGTAGCCCTCTTCCCCGGACTCATCTGAGTCAACGGGTTTGTTAGACTTGCGGGCGGTATTACGTCCCGCAGGACAACCATGGAGCTCCTGCTCCCGCGCAAAGTCTCCTGCCGATTCTGCTGTTGGCGCTAATGTCGGGAACTAGACCGTCGCCCGCTACTTGGAATGCTGCGGTCTTCGGCAGCCGACATCCCCGCGGGCCGTCTCCTCGACATCTGGGCTCTGAAACTACAAAAAAGCTTCAAGCCCGAAAGAACGCAGGTAAGTAGTTCAATTCTCCTTACCTGCTCATCCCGACGGCTGGGATGACACAGTGCCTGCCAGTCCGTCGTGCGTGTTGCGTTCAGACGTAATGACGCGCACGCAGACGGACGGCCCTTCTTCTCGTAGTCACTCACGTGACTCCGAAGTAAAATCCAATGGAGAATGACAAATTGGATGCAAAGTGAAATCCACCCCAGCAGCCAACAATTGACTGCCATTTTTCTGACTGGAAGATGCAAGTGAAATGCTGATACAGCGACAGTGCAAGTTGATGCAATTCTTATATAATAAAATAATCTACACTTTGTTTTAAAGAGAAACAGAAAAGCATTATAGGGCTCTTAAACTGGTTAAATCGTTTTGACAGTATTTCACAGGAGTTCATTACAGAATTTGACATGGAACCAAGTGAGGATCGAACACTGAACATTTGGTCACACAGTGGTTTTTAGGAGCAACTCAAAGGAGACAAAGGCTCAGAGTCACTGAAGTTTATGGAGGAATTCCAGATGATGCCAATACCTACAGTGTTGGAAACTGAAATTAAATCAGAATTGCAAATTGTATACATCTGATTTTGAATGAGTTAGCAAAATGGTTCACTCTACCACTATGTATAATTAGGGGCATTGAGAAAAAGAATGTGTTTGTGCCTGGCAATTCGATTGCATATCATTATTTTAATGCCTGGCAATTCGATTGTTTGCCATTATTTTATTCAGTATTGCGAGCTGAAAATTGATTTTTCCACATACAGTGCATTCATAAAGTATTCAACGCCTTCATTTTTGCACATTTTATTACGTTACAGCCTTATTTTAAAATTGATTACATTCTTTTTTTTTTAATCATCAATCTACACACAATACCCCAGAATGGAGAAGTGAAAACAGGTGTTTAGAAATGTTAACAAAATTAAATAATTTATCAGTACTAACCCCACTATTGAACAACCCCGCATTCAAACCTTCTCTCATCGACAACACATATCACATTTAATTCAATTCAAATTATTACATAGACTATATTATTCAAAAACGAGGTTGAATAAATTTTATCCAAACGTCTCTCCCAGATGCGATAAATGTTTGTTTCAAAACGCTAATATAACACATTCATTTGTAGGATGTACAAAGTTGAATAAATTTTGGAGTGATATATTTGATATATTTACAAAGCTTTTCAAGTCAAGAATAGAACCCAAAACGGAATGGATTATATTTGGAATAATAGGAGAAGATACCAATTTAAATAAAGATCAAAATGTTTTTTTTAATTATGGGTTAATAATTGGAAAGAAATTGATACTTAAATTTTGGAAAAATACAACCACACCAACTGTTAAAATGTGGATTAGGAATATGATGGACATAGCACGCCTTGAAGAAATGAGACTCCGACTAATAGATAAATATGACCAATTCTTAAGGAGTTGGTCTCCTTTCATCGACTTTTTGGAATCATGTGATGCAGCGGTACCGTAAGGATTGCTGATTTCAGTTCATGACGCGGATAGATCTACATCTCCGAATACAGATTTGAAAAATTCTCTTTTAAGGGGCCTTCTCTTCTATTTCTACTTTCCACTTTCTCTCTTCCTTTTTTTATTTTTTATATACACACTTCACGTTTTTCTACTCTCTACCATCTATTTTTCCACTTTTTCCCCTTTCTATTGTTTTCTTTTTCTTGTCCTGCTTACTTCCTTCTTATAACATAAAACTAGAGGTTGTACATAGAATGGATTATGGTATTACATAGTTGGCACCTAAAATTAGGTTCCACTGTACTGTTTTGTGCTGTATTAACTTCTAATAAAATAAACAAAAAAACAAAAAAACAAAAAAAAACAAAAAGAAAACATGTTAACAAAGTAATTGAAAATAAAGAACTGAAATATCACATTTACATCAGTATTCAGACCCTTTGCTATGACCCTCAAAAATTAAGCTTAGGTTCTGTAAATACCTTAGTCTCACATAGGTTAAAGCACAAGCAACTTTATTGTCTAGCTCATCATCATATAAGCAGTGCATCACACATTCAGTCTACTGCAACTACTGAAGACAGTAGGCGAATTCTTACACTATAAAACATGCATTTAGGCGGAGTTATAATTACTAAGCATTCTGATTGGCTAACATGCAATAGCCAATCTACATCTCTTGTAGAAATGAAAAAGCAACTAAGGCATTTTAAACAGTAAGCCGAGTGAATAATAATAGGGTTAAACAAAATTGGCATATCTAATAGGTGGCCTGCTAACCTGCCCTGTCCTCGTTGCTGCCTCATCACCCTTTTCCTCCGAAAAGATGAGGGCCGGGGTTGGTAATACCACGGGAGACCCAACGGGTCGGTGGGGGGGAGACCGCCATGGGAAGACGGGGGTGGACCGATGCGGGGAGCCCGGGGTGCTGGTTACAACAGGGACGCTGGGGCAGACCGACGCGGGGAGTGGGCGGACCAGGTTGAGGCAGGTGATGGAACGGCTGCAACAGACACCGGTTTAAACTCGAGCGGTGGGGCATCAGGACCCTGGGACGCCGGATGACGTTCCTTCACAGGAAGGAGATGTTGATGGTTGAGTCTGTAGAGGACACCATCGACTTCGACCAGGTAGGAACGTGGTTCCTTAGATGGGCATTGAATGTGTTCCAATTTAGTGTGTCCTTTATCTGTTTGCAAGTGCACCACTTGTCCATGTACAAGTGGTTTGAGTGGCTTGCTGGTCTTGTCATAGAAATGCTTCTGCGTGTCTCGTTTAAACTGCACACACTTTTGTATCGTGGCGGGGGAGCGGACTTTTGGCTATAGCTGTTGCAGGGAGACAGGTAGTGGTGGACGCGTCTGACGAGACATCAGCTGCTGGCCTGGGGAGCCGAGAATGCTGTCCCTTGCAATGTTTTGCAGGTTTAGCAGGTCCAGGTAGACGTCAGATTTAGCTAGGTAGGAGCACTCCATGAATTGTTTTGCGCTCCAAACAGCACGTTCGGCAAGTCCATTGGACTGTAGGTATTCTGGGCTGCTGGTGACGTGTTGGAAGTTCCACCGTTTAGCAAAGTCCTTAAACGTTTGGCTGGTGAATTGAGTTCCATTGTCAGTCTGGAGACGAACGGGTACCCCGTGCACAGAAAGATGAACTTTCAGCTTTTGGATCACTGTTTGACGAGTGATCGTTGGCAGGAAGTCAATTTCGAACAAGTTGGAGTAGGTCCACAAAAACAAGGTAGTGTTTCCCGTGTCATTCAAAGATGTTGGCAGCCAGTGATGATCACAGTAGGGAGGAAGCCGGTTGGGGTAAGAGGGGCTGCTTCTGCTGATACGGTGACTGATTGTTGCAGATTGCGCATGATTCTGTTTTTTCACATATGTACTTAGTCATCCCGGGCCAGTGGATCATATTCTGGGCTTGTTTTAGAGTGGCCGCCGTAACCGGGGTGGCCTCCGTGGATTTCGTCATAGTACTCACTCCGTAAAGTAGGGGGGATGACCGCCTTGTGACCTTTGATGATAATTCTGTCCTGTTACACTACCTCATCACGAACCAAGAAGTAGGATCGTATTTCAAGTGGGGTGCTTGACTGTTTTTTTGGCCACCCGTTTCTTATGACGGAGGTCAGCAGCTGTGAGGTTTTGCCTGCAGCTGTGTGTTCGGCAAGGCGGTGTAGGCGATCGGTGGGCACGAACGAGACCTTCAGGACTGAGAATTCGTCCTGTTCGAAGGGGTGGCGCGCGGGGCTCCAGAGAGCTTATCTGCGATATGCATGTCTTTACCTTTCTTGTAAACGATGCGGAAGTCAAACCGCTGCGAGCTGCATCATCATACGCTTTAGTCAGGCTGGAGCGGCATGGATAGGCTTGTTCAGGATGGTGACCAGTGGCTGGTGGTCGGTTTCGATCGTGAAGGTTTTGCTGAAAATAAAGTCTTTGAATTTTGAACAGGCAAAAACAATGACGAGTAGTTCCTTCTCGATATGGGCATAGCGTTTCTCAGTATCTGTCAAGGTGCGTGATGCGTAGCAGATAGGCATCACGTCGCCGTTGGTGGCTGTTTGTAGGCAGGCTGTGCCTAGTCCGTACTGGGATGCATCGCAAGTGATGGTGACTGGCAGATTAAGATTGAAGTATGCCAGTGTAGGTGCTAGTTGGAGTTTTAATGTCTCGAAGGCTCTTTGGTGCTGCGGGTACAAAGACCATGCATTGTCCTTGTGGGTCAGTTGCTGTAAAGCTGGTTACCAAACTCGCAGAACTGGGTCTCTGCGCATCCCTCTGCAATTGGATCCTCGACTTCCTCATTCACAGACCACAGTCTGTTCATATTGGTTGAAATGTGTCAGCCTCGATAACAATCAGCACGGGAGCACCTCAAGGCTGCGTGCTCAGCCCCCTGCTGTACTCACTCTATACCCATGACTGCGTAGCCAGTCACAGTGCGAACTCCATCATCATGTTCGCTGACCACACCACTGTTGTGGGACGTATCACTGATGGGGATGAGTCAGAATACAGAAGAGAGATCGAGCAACTGTCTATATGGTGCCAGCGCAATAACCTGGCCCTCAACACCAGCAAAACCAAGGAACTGATTGTGGACTTTGGAAGGAATAGGAGGGGGACCCATAGTCCCATCTATATCAACGGGTCGATAGTTGAAAGGGTCAAGAGCGTCAAATTCCTGGGCGTGCACATCTCTGAAGATCTCTCCTGGTCCGAGAACACTAATGCAATTATCAAGAAAGCTCATCAGCGCCTCTACTTCCTGAGAAGATTACGGAGAGTCGGTTTGTCAAGGAAGACTCTCTCTAACTTCTACAGGTACACAGTAGAGAGCATGCTGACCGGTTGCATCGTGGCTTGGTTCGGCAATTTGAGCGCCCTGGAGAGGAAAAGACTACAAAAAGTAGTAAACACTGCCCAGTCCATCATCGGCTCTGACCTTCCTTCCATCGAGGGGATTTATTGCAGTCACTGCCTCAAAAAGGTTGGCAGCATCATCAAAGACCCACACCATCCTGGCCACACACTCATCTCCCTGCTACCTTCAGGTAGAAGGTACAGGAGCCTGAAGACGACAACAACCAGGTTCAGGAATAGCTACTTCCCCACAGCCATCAGGCTATTAAACCTTGCTCAGACAAAACTCTGATTATTAAGAACCCATTTTCTGTTATTTGCACTTCATCAGTTTATTTATTCATGTGTGTATATATTTATATTATGGTATATGGACACATTTATCTGTTTTGTAGTAAATGCCTACTATGTTCTGTGTGCTGAAGCAAAGCAAGAATTTAATTGTCCTATACAGGGACACATGATAATAAACTCACTTGAACTTGAACTTGAGGACCAGAAAATTCACTGAGGTTGGGAATGAATTTACCCAGGTAGTTGACCATGCCGAGGAATCGTTGCAAACTGGTGACGTCGGTTGGGACTGGCAGTTCGTTGATGGCTACAGTCTTTAACGGATTAGGTTTTATTCCGTTGCTGGAAAATACGTGACCGATGTAGGTAACTTGCATTTCAAGCGGTTGAGTTTGAGATTGATTTTTCTGGCATGGTTTAGTATCTTCTTCAAGTTAGCATCATACTCAGCCACGTCACAGCCGTATACTAAGATATCGTCAACAATGATGGCACATGGATATTCTGCGAATAGTTGTTCCATTGCGCGCTGAAAGACCTCACTGGCAGAGTTGATGCCAAAGGGCATCCTTAAAAACCTGTAGCGGCCAAATATGGTGTGGCAAACATTGTTAGGGCAGACAATGCTCGGTTCAGTGGTATTTGCCAGAAAGATCTTTTGGCATAGAGGTCTGAGAACACCGTTGCATTATCGATCTGTGCCGCTACATCCTCAGTGGTTCTCATCGGATAGTGTTGGCATTTAATTGCTGTATTTAAATCTTTAGGGTTGATGCAGATCCATAATTCTTTCTTGTCTTTCTTGGTAGTCACGACTATGGTGGAGACCCAATCAGAGGGTTTGCTGACCTCAGCAATGACTACGATGGAAATCATACGTTTAAGTTCAGCGTGTATTCTCTCCCGCATGCCATGGGGGAACGCGGTGAGGTACGCGAACTATAGGTGTATATCGTAGGTAACTTGCCAAGTTTGTCGTCGAACAAGTCTTTGTAATTGTATAGCATCTACTGTGTTGGTTCCTCTGTCAAACAGAGTTTGTGGACAGCACGCCCGAAATAAACCAGCCCCAGGTCATGGCATGGATTGATGCCAAGCAGGGTTTCTGAGATCGGTTGAACAATATAAAATATCGGGTTTTTAGTCTGCTCATTGACAGTGCATTTTAAATCAGCTTTACCTAATGGGTGAAGAACTTCCCCCCTGTAAACATGTAGGGTCCTTTTTCATGAGTTCAGTGGTTCTTATCTCGTTGAACTCTTTGAGTGACATTACGTTCACTTTGGCACCGGAGTCAACTTTGGCACTCAAAGCCTTGTTATTTATTATTATGGTCACAGCAGGATCCAGCAGCTTGCCTGGGGAGCGCAGGTTGAGGGAAAGCACAGTTGAATTGTCGTCTATGTTATCGGAATCAGTCCCGTGGGAAGCATCGTCTTGTTCTTGCGAATCAGAATCAGACGGTTCTTGTTGAATCAGGTGCAGATTCGTCCTTGAAACACTGTTCCCACGCGATCGACAACAAGGTGATTAATGATCAAGTTTCTTGCATTTGTGACAAACTTTCCCATGGGCAACATAGAATGGCGCCCGCTAGGGTGGAAATAATTGCAGTTGGGGCATCTCGTGGCAGGCACATTTGGATCTTTGCTGGACGTTTTAAAAATTTCTGCAGAGAGTAGTTAGCTATATTTACGTTATGTTGCTGGTGAAGACTAGTGGGGTCAAAATCAGCCAGTGAGGCTACTGTTTCTGCCATACGACACGCATGAATGGCTTGATCTAAAGTCAGTTCAGCGTTCCGAAACCGTTCAATTCTTAGCTTGCGGTCGCTCATTCCTCCCACAATTTTCTCACGCATGAGATCATTAGTCAACTCACCGAAGCGGCATAGTGTACTCGTGTGTCGTAGATCACTGATAAATCGGTTGACAGGCTCATCAGCCTGTTGCTGTCGGGCGAAAAATCGTGTACTCTCGAGTAAACGGTTCGATGGCAGGCGACACTGTGCTCTAAACTTTCTCAGTAGGACCGTCGGGTTGTCGACAGTTTCAGCTGGTACCAGTACATGACCATTCGCGTCAAGGTGTGCTGGGGCACGGGTCATTGCTTCCGGACCCGCTAGATTGAGTAGTAGCAATGCCTTCAGATCGTCGGGGTCGTTTCGGTGAACGATGCGGATATAGTAAGCATAGTCTCGCTCAAACATTCGCCAGCGCTCGGCTATGTCGGAATCAAATACAAGCGGACTCGGCTTTCGACAGCAGTTAGCCATGTCATCAAAATCATTCACAAATCAAAACTGGTAAACAAAATAAATTGCAGTAAACAGACAAGGGTTGGACCCAGTTTTCTGACACCATATAAATACCTTACTCACATAGGTTAAAGCACAAGCAACTTTATTGTCTAGTTCATCATCATATAAGCAGTACATCACACGTTCAGTTTACTGCAGCCACTGAAGACAGTAGGCGAGTTCTTACACTATAATACATGCATTTAGGCGGAGATAATTACTAAGTATTCTGATTGGCTAACATGGAATAGCCAATCCACAGGTTCACCTGTTTCCGTTGATTTTCCTTGAGATGATTCTACAACTTGATTGGAGTCCACCAATTAAATTAAATTGATTGGACATGACTTGAAAAGGCACACACCTGTTTATATAAGGTCCCACAGTTGACAGTGCATGTCAGAGCAAAAGCCAAGCCATGAAGATGAAGGAATTGTCCATAGACCTCCGACACAGATCTGGAGAAAGGTTAAAACAATTTCTGCAGCATTGCAGGTCCTGAAGAGCACAGTGGTCCCCGTCATTCTAAAATGGAAGAACTTTGGAACCACCATGACTCTTCATAGAGCTGGCCGCCCGGCCAAACTGAACAATCGGGGGAGAAAGGCCTTGCTCATGGAGGTGACCAAGAACCCGATGGCCAATCTTACAGAGCTCCAGAGTTCCTCTGAGGAGATGGGAGAACCTTCCAGAAGGACAACTATATCTGCAGAACTCCTCCAATCAGGCCTTTATGGTAGAGTGGCCAGACGGAAGCCACTCCTCAGTAAAAAGCACACGGCAGCCCGCTTGGAGTTTGCCAAAAGGCACATAAAGGATTTTCAGACCATGAGAAACAAGATTCTCTGGTCTGATGAAACCAAGATTGAACTCTTTGGTCTGAATGTCAAGCGTCACATCTGGAGGAAACCAGGCACCGCTCATCACTTGGCCAATACCATACCCACGGTGAAGCATGGTGGTGCTAGCATCATGCTGTGGGGATGTTTTTCAGCGGCAGGAACTGGGAAACTAGTCAGGATCGAGGGAAAGATGAACAGAGCAAAGTAAAGAGAGTTCCTTGTTGAAAACATGCTCCAGAGTGTTCTGGACCTCAGACTGGGGTGGAGGTTCACCTTCCAACGGGACAACAACCTGTTGGAAGGTGAACCTGTTGCACACAGCCAAAATAACACAGGAGTGGCTTTGTGACATGTCTGTGAATGTTCTTGAGTGGCCTAGCCAGAGCCCGGACTTGAACCCGATCGAACATCTCTGGAGGGACCTGAAAATAACTGTGCATCGACCCTCCCCATCCAATCTGACAGAGCTTGAGTGAATCTGCTGAGAAGAATGGGAGAAATGACCCAAATACAGGTGTGTCAAGCTTGTAGTCATACCCAAGAAGACTTGAGGCTGTAATTGTTGCCAAAGGTGCCTCAACAAAATAACAAAGGATCTGAATACTTATGTAAATGTGATATTTGAGTTGGGTTTTTTTAATTACTTTGCAAAAATTTCTAAACACCTGTTATTTTAGAATAAGTCTGTAACGTAACAAAATGTGGAAAAAGTGAAGGGTCTGAATACTTTCCGAATGCACTGTACAAAGTAAGGTAATTACCAAGTCAATTTACATCACCACAACACTTCCTGAACCTGGTCACCTTCATGAGCAAGACATGTTTTCTGCATTTTAGCCACACAACATAATAACATTCCAACAATATACCTATGGCCACATAGTGGTGGAGCCTGAAGAATGTGTCCAGTGCAATTCTGTATTACTGATATACAAGTAAAATATTTGTGTTGTTTTACAATATTGGAGATATTTTGAGGAACAAGATTATTATTCAGGTTTTTTCACCATCACACTGTTCTTAACAAAAATCTACCCTTCATGTGAAACCTTACAAGTAACAGATATAAATTAGATAACTTTAAGACCGAGAGTCAAAAACTTTTTTCAAAATAGACAAATTTTCATCGTTTTACCACCATTTTGGACCATAAAAATGTTACATTAAAAACCCTGCCACATTTAGTCATGAATATTTAATTCATCAATAAACGTCATGTGGCCCATCATACATATACGTTTTGATAATGATCTAGGGAAATATCTTCATCACTGTCTTAGCAAAAATCCCGTAACGGTCGTTGTGCTTGATGCCCATTGTCACAACGACCGTTATCGGGGTTGGTGCCTCCGTAAGTTAAACCACGGAGGCCCCAAACCTCTAACGCTTTTCAGAAATCCAACGAGGTATCCTATGCTAGTTGCGATTTTTCGGCAAGTTAATTATATTTTTTTAATTTCCAATTTAATATATCAAAAACATCGTGGTGTCGTTGAAATTGAAATGTTGAAATTTTTTGTAGCTCTCTGTCGAGTTTCAAAAAAGTGTTAAAATGTAAAATAATTAAGGTTTATAATGTAAAAATGATTAAAATGTAAAATAAGTAAGGATTACAATTTGGAGTAAATTTTATTTTATTTTATGGATTGTACAGGATAGGCAAAAATAAGCTTTGTGGCTTCAGCCTATTCCTTTTTCGGTAATTGATTATGTGAATGTTGTGTGAAATGGATACAGTGTTGGTTCATATTCACACTGATTGTAAGGTTTTGTTCTTTTTAATGTATGACCGAAATAAACTATTCATTCATACATTCATTCATTCATCCACTCATCCATTCATTCATTCAAGACCAGGGAGATGATATCTGCCATGGACTTGTTCCAGCAGCAGGTGAATTGCAGTGGCTCAAAGTTGTCTGGTATGCTGGAGTTGATGTGCACCATTATTAACGTTCTACGTATTTTGTGATGGTGGACAACAGTCATGAACGCTCACTACCTTGTTTCTCTTTGGCGCCGTGTGATAGTAGTTATTGTATAGCAGCTGGTTACCTCTGATCATTGCAAGGAGAGGTTGGTATTAATGGTAGACCTAGTTTCCTCTCCCTGCACTTTCATTACTTGTTTTTTTTCACAGAACATAAAATATGGTTATCTTTGAAACCCCACGACTTGTGGATTCCACAAATTCTGATCAGATAAATGACCCATTAAATATTATGTGTTGGATGAAAGGGAGAGTTGGCCATCTTTAACATCCATCTTATGAATCATTTGAAGAAACTGGTACATCTCATTTAAGAGCCTCCATAGCATACTTATAATGTCTGAGAACAGCGTACGATTACCGGCCTAAAGTACAATGTACCTACCGCTATTTAACTGTCAAATTCAGCGTACTTAGGTTGGCACTATTCACATTGATGGCCTGCAGATGCAAGGACTGCAAGGTCAGTGGAGTCGAGGAGGAGCTCAGATTTGCAGTGGAAATCTACTGAGTTATGGGAGTTGACTGGTCGATAAGAAAATGGGTGCTTAAGCTTGCTTGCCAAATTTATAAGAAAAGCCTGTAAGTGCCAAATGACATAGAACAACCTAATGACGTATAAAATTTGTACCAATATTCAGACAAGTTAATTTACATGACACATTTTTACCTTCTATGGTAGTAGAGTTCCTAGACCTGTTCGACTTGCATACGGTAACTGTTCCACTGTTATTTCCCTTGCTCTTTGCCTGTAAAGAAAGCAAAAAAGACACACAAATAATTCTACTCTTCAAGTTTGCTTAACAAGGATTTCTAAATCTGTGAAAAATGGTATAATTAAAAAGATTCAATATTACTTCTGACCCAAGTTAGTTCTATTAATTCTATAAGGTCGAGACCCTTCTTCAGAATACTCAAAATAGATTATCGAGCCAATATTTCAATGTTTGTGAAGTTTTGCAGAGCTAGGTAAAATGACTTTGTTGTAGACAATAGGTGCAGGAGTAGGCCATTCAGCCCTTTGAGTCAGCACCGCTATTCACTGTGATCATGGCTGATCATCCACAATCACAAAATGTTGTACCATTTCCTACTTTAAAACTGTTCAAAGGTAGTTTTTCCCATTTAAATCCATATAAACATGCTTTTCTTTATTATGCCATTCTCAAGCACAGGACAATCAAAATATTTTACAACCAATTAGCAGAAGCTGTAGTTAGGTTTCTTGGCAGTGTCCAGAGTCTAGTCCACAGGTGAAGAAACAAGAGTTTGAATCTCACCATAACAATAATCAAATTTTAATTCAAGTAATGAAATAAAATTCAGGTTTAAAAAAATGTTTGTTTCAGTATCAGAAGCCTTGCAAATAAAATTGTTGTTAAAATGCACCTATTTAATCGTAATCTTGCCAATATACAAATTCATGATCACACTGTAGTTGACTGGCTCCCGTGTTCAGGAACAGGGAGTGATGCAACAGTAACTGCTGGCATTGCACTGTAGAGTGTAGCTGCTTGCAGTGTAGCTGCTGCTGCTGGCACCGACAATGGCTGCCACGGTGTACTGCTCCTTGCAGTTTTGTATGTGTTTGTTTGTTTGTGTCATCTGTGAAAACCCTACAAAGATTACTTTCACAAGAGAGGTACTCATTAATATCGGACATACAGTATCTCCAAAACATCGTTCCGGATTTCTCTCACTCGCTGTATTATTTGGACATACTCGACGGCGGGGCAGTGGCTACGTTCAAGGTCTTGAGACGGAGGGGGCCCTGTGGGAAGTGCTCTGGAGCATTCACCCAACTCCAGCGACGAGGATCACGCACACCACTCACGAGCATATTCCTGGCAAACGTACGTTTTCTCAATAACAAAGTGGATGAACTGCAACTCCTGCGCCGGACAAAGAAGGACTTCTCTCGAGCCGCTGCCCTGTGCTTCACCGAGACCTGGTTGTGTGAGTCGACCCCGGACAGCACGCTGCAACTGGCTGGCTCCAACTGGCTGGCTCCAACTTCACAGAGCGGGCCATGAAGTGGAGGCAGAGGGGAAATCAATGGCGGTGGAATATGCTTCTATGCCAATGGGACTGGCGCAGCGACATCACAGTACAGTCAAACTTCTGCTCTCCCAACCTAGAATCTTTCTTTATGTACTGCAAACCCTTCTACTGTCTGAGGAAATGTAACTCCTTTATTCTCGCTGGAGTTTACATCCCCCCCCACCCCCTGCCATGCCTGCATACGTTATGCGCAAACGCAACTCGCTGACCAGGTAATGAGGATAGAGAGTGACTTCCCAGACACCACGGTCATTGGTTTGGGGGACTTTAACAAAGCTAATCTCAGCTGTGACCTTCCAAAGTACAGATTTCAGGTTACCTGCCCCACCAGAGGGGAGAGAACACTTGACCACTGTTACACGTCAATCAAGAATGCATATCGCTCTGTTCCCCGGGCGGGTCTGGGCCTCTCTGATCATTGTCACCTTATTCCTACCTACAGGCAGAAAGTAAAATCTGCTAAGCCTGTAGTCAGAACAACGAAAAGGTGGACAAGAGAGGGCATTGAGAACCTACGATCCTGCTTTGACTGCATGGATTGGAATGTGTTCAGGGAAGCAACCTGGATGAGTATACAGACACTGTATCATCATATGTCAGCTTTTGTGAGGACAGTTGCATTCCAACTAGGACCCAGACCTGGTTCAACAACGGTAAGCCCTGGTTTACTGCAGGACTCAGACTGCTCCGACAGTCAAAAGAGGAAGCCTCCAGGAGCGGGGATGCAGTCCGCTACAGGCAGGTAAGTACACACTGAGAAGAGGAATCAGAGCTGCCAAGGAAAAGTACTAGTGATTCTTCTTCAGTTTGGAAGGACTTGCAAGAAATCACCAGCTACAAGAGGAAAACCTCCCACTCTTTGGAAAATCGTTACCTGACCAACGACCTGAATGAGTTCTACTGCAGGTTTGACAAGCAGAAACATAACCCTTGTACCCCCTCCCCAACCAACATAGCCAGACCCCAGTCTGCAAAGACTGGACCCTTCTACCCCACTCCTCCCCATTCACCACTTCACACCTACTTAAACCTTCATAGATGCTGAGTTTCTCCAGCACTTTTGTCTACCTTCGATTTTCCAGCATCTGCAGTTCCTTCTTAAATAATTAGAGCAAGACTCCAGTCTGAAAAAACTGGACCCTTTCCCACCCGAACCAACACTTCACACCCACTCACAGCCTGACCCCAGTCTGCAAATACTGGACATTTCCACACCCACTTCTCCCCAATCACCACTTCACACCTTCTTAAAGCAAGCATTACCCATCCCCTCCTTGCTGCACAACATCACTTCTCCATCATCAACAATAAAAATAGAGAAGGTGGAGAGGCTGTTCAGAAGACAGAAAAGCCGGAAATCTCCAGGACCAGACAATGTTTCCCCCTCAACTCTCAAGTTCTATGCCGAACAACTTGCACCGGTCTACACAGACATTTTCAACCAGTCCCTGCAAACCTGTACTGTCCCTGCCTGCTTCAAAATCCCCACTATTGTCCCTGTACCCAAAAAGGCAAGGATTACTGATCTTAATGAACGGTCGCATTGACCTCTGTCATCATGAAGACCCTTGAAAGGCTTGTGCTGGCCAAGCTGAAAAATATCATGAACCCTCTGCAGTTTGCATATCGGCCCAATAGATCTGTGGACGACGCAGTGAACCTGGGCCTGCACTTCTTCATCCTCCAGCATCTACACAGATGCTGGAGGAAATGTTGGAAACTAAATATTCCAGGATTTTGTTGCTTCAGGTGTGATAGAATTGGAGGGGCAAGAGGTGGAGGTGTTGCATTACTAGTCAGGGAAGATATTACAGCAGTGCTTTGGCAGGATAGATTGGAGGGCTCATCTAGGGAGGCTATTTGGGTGGAACTGAGAAGTGGGAAAGGGGTAGCAACACTTATAGGGGTGTATTATAGACCGCCAAATGGGGATCGAGAATTGGAAGAACAAATATGTAAGGAGATAGCAGATATTAGTAGTAAGCACAAAGTAGTGATTGTGGGAGATTTCAACTTTCCACACATAGACTGGGAAACACATTCTGTAAATGGGCTGGATGGTTTGGAGTTTGTAAAATGTGTGCAGGATAGTTTTTGCAGCAATACATAGAGGTACCTACTAGAGGAGGGGCAGTGTTGGACCTCCTGTTAGGAAATGAGACGGGACAAGTGGCGGAGGAATGCGTTGGGGAGCACTTCGGGTCCAGTGATCACAATACCATTAGTTTCAATATAATTATGGAGAGGGTCAGAACTGGACCTAGGGTTGAGATTTTTGATTGGAGAAAGGCTAACTTTGATGCGAAATGATTTAAAAGGAGTGAACTGGGACATTTTGTTTTATGGGAAGGATGTAGAAGAGAAATGGAGGACATTTAAAGGGGAAATTTTAAGAGTACAGAATCTTCATGTTCCTGTTCGGTTGAAAGGAAACAGTAAAAAGTGTAAAGAGCCCTGGTTTTCAAGGGAAATTGGACATTATGTTCGGAAAAAGAGGGGAGATCTACAATAATTATAGGCAGCATGAAGTAAATGAGGTGCTTGAGGAGTATAAGGAATGTAAAAAGAATCTTAAGAAAGAAGTTAGAAAAGCTAAAAGAAGACATGAGGTTGCTTTGGCAAGTAAGGTGAAAGTAAATCCAAAGGGTTTCTACAGCTATATTAATAGCAAAAGGATAATGAGGGATAAAATTGGTCCATTGGAGAGACAGAGTGGACAGCTATCTGCAGAGCCAAAAGAGATGGGGGAGATATTGAACAATTTTTTTTCTTCGGTATTCACCAAGGAGAAGGATATTGAATTATGTGAGGTAAGGGAAGCTAGTAGAGTAGCTATGGATACTATGAGGTTCAATGTAAAAGAAGTACTGACACTTTTGAAAAATATAAAAGTGGATAAGTCTCCAGGTCCTGACAGGATATTCCCTAGGACATTGAGGGAAGTTAGTGTAGAAATAGCCGGGGCTATGACAGAAATATTTCAAATGTCATTAGAAACGGGAATAGTCTCCGAGGATTGGCGTACTGCGCATGTTGTTCCATTGTTTAAAAAGGGTTCTAAGAGTAAACCTGGCAATTATAGACCTGGTAGTTTGACTTCAGTGGTGGGCAAATTAATGGAAAAGATACTTAGAGATAATATATATAAGCATCTGGATAAACAGGGTCTGATTAGGAACAGTCAACATGGATTTGTGCCTGGAAGGTCATGTTTGACTAATCTTCTTGAATTTTTTGAAGACGTTACTAGGGAAATTGACGAGGGTAAAGCAGTGGATGTTGTCTATATGGACTTTAGTAAGGCCTTCGACAAGGTTCCTCATGGAAGGTTGGTTAAGAAGGTTCAACTGTTGGGTATAAATGCATAAAATAGCAAGATGGATTCAACAGTGGCTGAATGGGAGAAGCCAGAGGGTAATGGTGGATGGCTGTTTATCGGGTTGGAGGCAGGTGACTAGTGGGGTGCCTCAGGGATCTGTGTTGGGTCCTTTGTTGTTTGTCATGTACATCAATGATCTGGATGAAGGTGTGGTAAATTGGATTAGTAAGTATGCAGATGATACCAAGATAGGGGGTGTTGTGGATAATGAAGAGGATTTCCAAAGTCTACAGAGTGATTTAGGCCATTTGGAAAAATGGGCTGAAAGCTGGCAGATGGACTTTAATGCTGATAAATGTGAGGTGCTACACCTTGGCAGGACAAATCAAAATAGGACGTACATGGTAAATGGTAGGGAATTGAAGAATACAGTTGAACAGAGGGATCTGGGAATAACCGTGCATTGTTCCTTGAAGGTGGAATCTCATATATATAGGGTGGTAAAGAAAGCTTTTGGTATGCTAGCCTTTATAAATCAGAGCATTGAGTATAGAAGCTGGGATGTAATGTTAAAATTGTACAAGGCATTGGTGAGACCAAATCTGGAGTATGGTGTACAATTTTGGTCGCCCAATTATAGGAAGGATGTCAACAAAATAGAGAGAGTACAGAGGAGATTTACTAGAATGTTGCCTGGGTTTCAACAACTAAGTTACAGAGAAAGGTTGAATAAGTTAGGTCTTTATTTTCTGGAGCGCAGAAGGTTAAGGGAGGACTTGATAGAGGTCTTTAAAATGATGAGAGGGATAGACAGAGTTGATGTGGATCAGCTTTTCCCTTTGAGAATAGGGAAGATTCAAACAAGAGGACATGGCTTCAGAATTAAGGGACAGAAGTTTAGGGGTAACATGAGGGGGAACTTCTTTACTCAGAGAGTGGTAGCGGTGTGGAATGAGCTTCCAGTGGAAGTGGTGGAGGCAGGTTTGTTGGTATCATTTAAAAATAAATTGGATAGGCATATGGATGAGAAGGGAATGGAGGGTTATGGTATGAGTGCAGGCAGGTGGGACTAAGGGAAAAACGTTGTTCGGCATGGACTTGTAGGGCCGAGATGGCCTGTTTCCGTGCTATAATTGTTATATGGTTATATGGAGAGGGAGCAGGCGGCTGTTGGAGAGAAAAAATCTGACGAGCTCGGTCGTACAGACACCTCCGGACTTTGGGGCGCCACGGGAACAGGCGGCTGTTCGGAGCATCTGACGGGCGAGGCCTGTTCAGACACCTCCTTTGGAGCTCTGAAAGGGAGTCAGCCAGAGGCCTGAGGAAGCAACACCTGGTTCAGGGTTGCGTTATTTTCCTCCCCTAAGAAACTCTGTTGAGGCTCCGGAAGGGAGCAAGGCCAGATACGGAGTTACTTGCAGGCGCAACCTGTCTAGCGAGTAAAAAATAAATAAATATACAAACAAACAAATAAATTAAAAAGGGTGACTAATTAAATAAATAAATAAAATGGGAGAGGAAATGTGCTCCTGGCTCAGGAGACACTTACAGGCTGTGCCAGTCAGATGCCTGTGGATGCAACACCTGGTTCAGGGTTGCATTATAATATTTCCCACTCAGAAGAGGGGAGCGTTGGAGATTATTACATAGGTGACTCCAACTATGTAGATATCGATCAGGAATTCGAATCCCTTGAACTAAGGGGGATATGCTTCATTTTAATCATATGAAGGAGCTACTGGCTCTTGTCACATATTTGCCATCCCTTTGAGGATAGGAGATTCACTGGTGGAAGATCTGGCTATGAGCATCAGGGATTTTACTTCTCATTAGCTAAGGAGGGGAATATGCTGGATACGGCTGGGAATTATGCCAGTCCAAATCATTGCCAGACTTTTGGATGTTCCATATGTCAATTTCATCAGTTGGGATATCTCAGTGATGATATGTAGGCAAAGAGTTATTTCAGTGAGTCCAAAACCTTCTCACTGGAGTCTCACAGCCTTTTGCAAAGTCAGTAGATGGGTCACAACTCTCGGAAATGCAGAAAGTTGCATTAACACTTCTCTGTAATACACAGGGAGGGCTATTGCCTTCACAAAAATGCTATAAGGCATGAGATAATTCCCCAAATGGCTCATTTTTACAGGACCAGTAACGTGCAGCCTGCATAGTATCTCTTCAGAGAGGACTTGTGTAACAAGTTGAAGACTTGCAGGGGGAATTTAAGGCGGCTGCGGGGGTGGCGTACCATCATATGTGGGTAAAGCTCCAGTATTCCGGCGGGTTTTCTCACCTGTATTCAAGGGGCAGGAAGAGTCGTTGAAGCTCCGGAAAGGAGCAGTCGGGAGTCACTAGCTGAGCAGCCTATTGAACCAGGTTTGCAGTAATGGCAGGCGTGACCTGTCCAGTGAGCCCCGCTGAGGCTCCGAAGGAGCAGCTGGCCTAAGGAGCAGCCTGTCGATCTAGGCTGGGAGAAACTGGCAGCGCGATCTGCAGTCAGATCCAGCACAGGCTCAAAAAAAGGCAGACGGCCCAGAGGAGCAACCAGTCGAGGTAGGCTTGGAGTAATGGCAGGCTCGGCCTGTTCAGTGAGCTCCGCTAAGGCTCCAAAGGAGCAGAAGGGGCCGAAGGAGCGACCTGTCAAACCAGGCTGGGAGTAACCGGTAGGTGGTTTCAGTCAGAGGAGCAATTCCTGGTTCAGGGTTGCATTATGCTATTTTCCACTCTGAGGAAGGAGGTTGAGGATTTGTGGTGACTCTGAAGGTGAAGAGTTGACAGGGAACTCGTATTCCCACATCAAGTTGCTGCGCTTCAGCTCTAGTCATAAGGATCTGATCATATGTCATGAGTGGGAAAATAAACAAATAAATAAATAAACCTCCGCGGCAAGAGATGTCAACATTTCCGTCGCAATGGTTATTAGAGGAAACGATGGTTATCCAAGTGGAAACAGAGACATCTCACAAAGGATGAGTAGTCTGCCCAAGAACAAGAGGGGTTTATTTCTAATATTTTCTCAAGGTTGAAGAAAAGTGGAGCATGCCAAATCAGGTTAGGATTTGGCTAGTCTGATCATGTGTTTGGTTAACCAGTCAATTTAACTGATTCAGAGGATTTAGGGCCTCAATCGATCTTGGAAATGCATCTTTTTCCATATCTATACACGAGAGGCACAGATATATCTGGTGTTTTTGATGGCAAAGCCAGTGGTGGAAAGTTTAGGCTCTACCTAGGGGTTGTCTTCAGGCCTAGGCTATTTACAAAGATTCTAAAGCTAATGCTGCCCTACTCAGATCAAAAGGGCATTGTGTCATGGAGGTTATAGACAACATGCTTTTGTAGCTGATAAAACTCAGGGGTTTAATCAGCCTCTTACGATATTAAAGATGAGGCGACATGAATTTTAATAGTGCCAATTTAGCCTACTCATTCAGGGTGTCCATTGTAAAAGGCGGTAGAAAGAAGCTCCTATTTTATCGAAGTCACGAGTGATGGCTAGTTCAGCCTATTTCTCGTGCAGCTAGCTCTGCACGGTTGTATGGGAAGTTTGTGAAGAGGACACGTGAGCTACTTTTAAACAGAAGTAGCAGAGGTTTGTGTTTCTTTCAGGTTGGGCTTAGAGAAACGATTATGTTATAGCACAATTGACACTGCCTGTGCTGCTTTGTCATTCTCCCTAATACCATAAGTGGGACAATAAATGATTGATTATTCACCCACTGTTGACTAACTTTATGCAAGGTGTCTTTTATATGAACACTCTAAAGCCTAGACTCATAGTAGTGTGGAATGTGTATCAGTAAACTATTATGCAGATATTTATCTACTGTATTCCTAATGGGAGCAGTATCTTTTAAGTTGATTATGCTTTTAGCAACTGATTTCAGCACAAAGAGCACAGTCTTTACTCAATCTCCGGTTCGGTCTCTGGGTCATAACTGACATGAGGGTAGCTTGTTATGGGAATCTCATTAGCAAAATGGGCACGGCTGGGTACACTTTGGAGTTGACAGCATACCCACCAGAGCGGAGATTGGGGGTGTTATTATGTATACTGGTACACTAAGCTTGGTAGTACCTATGAGATGAAGCATAGTTTCTAGATTGTCATTTAATAGTTTTCTCAAGAGATTGCTGGTGCAGACAATCTCAACATGAATAGAGTTTAAGCAGCTATTAGTGGGTGTGAATTCAAATAATTTCAAGTCTCACTCTTCCAAGGGGGGTGGCTCATTAGCAGCCAATAAAATAGATATTCCCATTTGATCATCTTCTTGCAACAGCAGGAGGCTTACATAGTACACTTTCAGAAACATTGAAAATAGGTGCATGAGTAGGCCATTCGGCCCTTCGAGTCTGCACCGCCATTCAATATGATCATGGCAGATCATCCAACTCAGTATCCTGTACCTGCCTTCTCTCCATACCCCCTGATCCCTTTAGCCACCAGGGCCACATCTAACTCCCTCTTAAATATAGCCAATGAACTGGCCTCAACTACCTATTGTGGCAGAGAATTCCACAGATTCACCACTCTCTGTGTGAATTTTTTTTTCTCATCTCGGTCCTAAAAGACTTCCCCCTTATCCTTAAACTGTGACCCCTTGTTCTGGACTTCCCCAGAAGTTATAAAATTTGGTTGAATATGCCTGGATGATTGCAGATAGAATTCTGAACAGTGTTGCATGAGTTATTGTCTAACTCAAAGCCAATTGGGACTGTGGTCCGATTAAGGGCAATGGCCATGTATGCAAGTTAGCATCATGTTGTTAATAACCCATGTCTTTTCTATCATTTATGGTTTATCTGTTTAAGTGTTTCACACACAGATTGGTTTACTGCATGAAACCACAGAGCTTTGAAGGCTTCACGTACTCACTCACATGACTTCGATATAAAATAGAAAGATTAAACGAAAACTTACCGTTTGAAGTTTGATCTTTATTTTATTAGAAGTTGAAGTGAGGGACTACGTGCCCTCCACTCCCAACCCTGAATCTCATAAAGATAATTCGGTAAGTCAACGGTTATTAATCTTTCATTAGTTTATGTTCGTGCAAGTGGTCTGTGGTTTCATACAGTTGCTCTAAAGATTGACGCGCATGCAGGCTGGTGGGCTCTTCACATAGTCCCTCACTTCAACTTCTCATAAAATAAAGATCAAACTTCAAACGGTAAGTTTTCGTTAAATCTTTCTATTTCAACATTCAGGTAGACTGGGAATATCAAGTTGGTACTGGATCCCAAGAAAGGGAGTTTGTGGAGCGCCTCCATGATGGATTCTTAGAGCAGCTTGTACTGGAGCCTGCCAGAGAGAAGGCAATTCTGGATTTAGTGTTTTGTAATGAACCGGGTTTGATAAAAGAACTTGAGGTTAAGGAGCCATTCAGAGGTAGTGATCATAATATGGTAAGTTTTAATCTACAATTTGAGAAGGGGAAGGGTAAAACATTTTGTTCAGACCGAAAGGTCTGAATGACAAATAAAGGATCTAATCTAATCTAATCTAATCTAAATCAGGGGTGTCAGTATTACAGTCGAACAAAGGGGATTTTGGAGCCATGAGGGAACAACAATGGCAGGTATTTTTGGGAATGATACAGAAGATGCAGGATCAGTTAATTCCAAAGAGGAAGAAAAATTCCAAGGGGAGTAAGGGACAACCATGGCTGACAACGGAAGTCAGGGACAGTATAAAAATAAAAGAGAAGTGCAACATAGCAAAGATAAGCGGGAAGCTAGAGGACAGTTATCTTCTGTTGCTTAAAGAGCAACAGAAGATAACTAAAAAGGCAATACAGGGAGAAAAGATGTATGAAAGTATGCTAGCCAATAATATAAAGGAGGATAGTAAAAGCTTCTTTAGGTATGTGCAGAGGGAAAAATTAGTGAAGACCAAAGTTGGATCTTTGAAGACTGAAAAAGGTGAATTTATTATGAGGAACAAGGAAATGGCAGATAAGTTGAACAGGTACTTTGGATCCGTCTTCACTAAGGAGAACACAAAGAATCTTCCTGATGTACTAGTGGCCAGAGGATCTGGGGTGGCAGAGGAACTGAAGGAAATCCACATTAGGTAGGAAATGGTGTTGGGTAGACTGATGGGACTGAAGGCTGATAAATCCCAGGGCCTGATGGTTTGCATCCCAGGGTACTTAAGGAAGTGGCTCTAGAAATTGTGGATGCATTGGTGATCATTTTCCAATGTTCTATAGATTCAGGATCAGTTCCTGTGGATTGGAGGGCAGCTAATGTTATCCCACTTTTTAAGAGAGGCGGGAGAGAGAAAACAGGGAATTATAGACCGTTTTTTTCCTGACATGGTTGCATTTCTATACTTGAAAGCTGCATGGACGAGATTTATTAAACTCATTTACGATTGAGATGGATTTTTAAACTATGGAGAAAATAAAGATTATGATAGTCATACAGGAAAATTGTAGGTGCCAAAAATTAGATCAGACATCAGGTTGCTGAATGGCAAAACTGACTCCAGGAGCTGCATGGCTTGCTCTTTCTCTCCAATGTCATTTTCATATCAGTTTTGTTTTAAACCTCAGTTAAAATATTTTCTCTTTCTGTCCCAAAGCCACATAAACTGATCTACCATGAACAAGGAGCGGTATCATAATTCTGAATCGATCTAGTCACTTTCCTTGAGGTTTGCATCCTTCAAGTGCTTTAGTAAAAAACCTTCCTCAGCTATGTATAATGTAATACAAAACCAGTACCTGTGCTGCTAGCAGAGGAACAAGGGATGCATCTGCTCGCTCCTCTGTGATGCAAGTCCTTGGTTTCTCAACCCAGAGGGCACGATTCTCCAGAATCATCAATTCTATCTGCTTTTTGGATAACCGAGGAGGACTCATAGGTGCAAAGGACGGCGGCAAACTGGTTTTAGCTGCTGATTTAGCTGGTGTCGAGGATTCCTTTGTATTGTTTGCAGACTTCTGCTCTTTGCTATCCGCGACAGGTCCCAACGTCATCTCAATCTGCTTGGTGTTTTTGGAAACAGAGCCAACAGAAATGGGTTGCGGAGAAACCGAAGTTCGAGTGGATGTGCGAGACCCTCTACAGTCATCTTGGGGTGACTGAGATTTTAATACACTATCCAACGTGTGGACGTAACTGGAACTTTTGGGAGGCATTTGATATACAACGTTTGATGCTTTGTTCATGCACAGAGCAGCACTCTGTTGAGCAATTTTCTCTTCATTTTCCAGGTATTCATCTGATTTGTCACTTGAGACATCAGAAGTATTTTTTAAGGAGTACTCTGGTTTTGCACCTGGAACAGATCACAAAACAATATTAATCAATTCATTTTTTAGTGCACCATACAAACAAATTATCATCAATTGAAGTCTATACATAACTAAAACCCTGATCTTGTGCTCTTCCGGGTTTTTCTATTTGTACAAGAACGGTAAGAGATAGCACTACAATGTTTCATCATTCATCACTGTTCTCCTGTGCTGCGAGTACAACAAGTCTCGTTCTGATTGGTAGTATATTGTAAAAGTTAGCGAGGTTTAAAAATCGTGAAATCAGAGCGTGCACAGATCGATCTCCTCTCCTGCCAGTCAGCACAGCGCGGGTTGGTCTCTTCTCCTGTCATTCCTCAAGACGGTCGCCCCTTCCTGCTCCATCGCGTCTTTACTGGAGTTGAGGATGGCCGGCAGAGGTCTCCAATCGGACACAATTTTCGGATGGACCGGAAGCGGCCCGGCGCGGAGTCGGAGATGTCGCCAAACGGAAAGTCTGACCAAGGCGGAAAACGTCCAGTGCCCGCTGTGAATCCGAAACGCACCGCCATTGCAACGCCCCACAGCTCCAGCCCCTTCTCCCCCATGGCTCTTCCCCCTGTCTTTTCTCCGAGCTCTCCCCCCCCACCCCCCCCCCCCCCCCCCCCCCCCCCCCCACACATGCCGGGCGGCCGTAGCTATTGGTGCTTCCGGGCCGAGCCGAGCTGAGGATCTGATGTCTGGCTCTAAGGGTGCCGATGGCTGATGCTCCTCCGGGGCACGCAAGAAGGGAGAGGAGGGGAGTAGGGAAGGGAGAGGAGCTATGGAGGGAGGGATTGACTGAGGGTAAGGGAAAGGAGAGGTGAGGGAGGGTTTGGGGAAGGGGAGGAGCAGAAGGAAAAGAAGAGGGAGGAGGTGAGATGGAGAGTGGGGGATGAGGGGGGATAGAGGGACAGGAGGGGGGAGTAGAGGAGGGGGGAGTGGAGAAGGTAGGGAGTGGGGAGTAGAGAGGAGGGAAGTGGGAGATGTGAGGGGGAGTGGGGAAAGTAGGGAGTGGGGAATAGAGATGAGGGCAGTGGGAGGTGAGGAGGGATAGTGGGGAGATAGGGGGAGGTGAGGAGTGGTGAAGGTGGGTTGTAGAGGGACAGGAGGGGGTAGGGAGGGGAGAGGAGTTATGGAGGGAGGAAGTGACTGAGGGTAGGTGAAACAAGAGGTAGAGAGAGGTGAGGAAGGGATTGGGGAGGGGAGGAGGAGAGGGGGAAGGTGAAGAGGAGGGGGCGAGAGTGCTAGGGATGAGGGGAGATGAGCTGCTCCTGTGTAGATGGGAGCTATGGATGAGTGGTGCAATATTGCGTTGAGGGACCAAGTCTCCTGCATGACTGGGACCCAACGGGTACCGCAGTCTAATATAACATTAAAACTGTTCCCTTACTGCTTCACAACTAATTTTTGGCAAATGTGGAATTTGCTAACATGCCTAACGCTACATACTCGGCAAAATAGCTCTCGGAAAGCTTTGCCTTTGGTTGAAGACAAACAGTGCAAATTAAAATGTAAATTAGGTTCTTCATGCTATCATATATATCTGCAGGTTCTTAGCTTAAAGGATGCAGCAACACAACCCAACAAGAGACTAAGGGCCAATAAGTAAATTTGGCAATTCCTTTTTTACCCCATTAGGTTGATATGGAGGATGAGAGGTATAGAGGTGAGGAGAGAAATGAAAGGGGCGAAAGGGACAGGGTGGTCAGTAGCTGAAGTCCCTTAAAAGCAGAATTGAGAGGAACACAATGATAGTTTTCAAATTTGTTGAAACAATGTTAAAATGTCGTCATGGAGCACATTCATTTTCAAAGACCATTCACCAACAAAAAAAAAAGTATTTGGGATAAGGTGACCAGCCCCACTGGGTTAAGAATTGAAAGTTTACTCAACTATACAATCTCACTGGAGTGCAGCTATTTTTAAACTTACTTGTTTGATTCTGCTTGGAAATAGATCCTGAATGTTGTCGCTTCCCACCCTTCAACCTTGGAAATAGTAGACCCTGAAGTTTTTGCTTCCAACCCTTCAACTTGGTGAAATCATTTGTTTTTCCTGTTCTTGAAACAAAGGAAACTTCTTCTGTGGAATATTCAAATGTTATTTTTAAACATTTAATTTAAAGACCATCTCTACATATCTTTATTGCAGAACAATTTCAATTCTTCAGATAATGCATCCGCAACAATTACATAAAATTTGAAGATGAAAAAGGTAAAGTTTTAAAATAAACATCATTGCTAATACATTTATCAGTAATTTAAAAAACTTGGTTTGAAACAATTGCTGTTAGGGCCAAGCAATTCCCTGAGAAGCATATTCAGTCTGTAAATGTAGGTAAAGAGACAATTATTTTGCACTCCTTTCAAGAATTGTTTTGCACTCCTTTATCTGAGCAAGGAAAACAAAATAAAGAGTGTGAATCACTGGACTGAGAATGCTAGATTTTCAGCTAAATCTGCAGTAAAATGGTGTGTCTTGGCTAGAATAGAGAACAAAGTATTATGTTTACATATTCTGTCATGCTGCTGCAAGTAAGAATTTAATTGATCTATCTGGGACACAGTACACTTGACTCTTGAACTAGCACATTGGAACAAACCATTCAATGTCAAACATTCACCTTTTTCACGCAATGGGTGCGTAATAACTATGGGGTCTACATGACTAAGGTCCTCAAGCAGCTGCTCTTCCAGCTGTTCAATTGTCTCCTCTTTTTTCTCCTCAATTTTCTCCTCTTCACTTTCTTGAGGATTTGCTAAAAAATGAAAAGTACATAACACAATATGCATGATTATAGATGGGGGGAAAAGAAAATCTAAAAACAGTTCTGAGGTATTTAACTTTGGGAGATAAACAGTCTGGGGAAAATATAAAATTAATGGCATGACCCGAAACAGCATTGATGTACAGAGGGATTTTGGGATCCAAATCCAAAACTCCTGAAAGTGGCAACGCAAGTATATAGATGTAAAAACACATATGATATGGTTGCATTCATAGGTTGGGGCAATGAGTACAAAGGTCAAGAAGTCATGATGCAGCTTTATAAGACTTTGGTTAGGCCGCATTTGGAGTACCGCGTGCAGGTCTGGTTGCCCCTTTACAGGAAGGATGTGGAGGCTTGCAGAGGACATTTAGTAGAATGATCACTGGATTTGTGGGTAGACAAAAAATGCTGGAGAAACTCAGTGGGTGAGGCAGGATCTATGGAGAAAACGAGTAGGTAGCCTTTTGGGTCGAGAACCTTCTTCAGACCTGAAATGTCAACTACTCCTTTTCTCCATGGATGCTACCTCACCCGCTGAGTTTCTCCAGCATTTTGTGTCTACTTTTGATTTTTCCAGCATCTGCAGTTCCTTCTTAAACACTGGATTAGGGGGTATTAGCTCTAAGGAGAGGTTGGACATACTTGGATTGTTTCTCTGAAATACCACAGGTTGCAGGGAGATATGATTAGAAAAGAGGGTTACATAGTCCTTCTTAAACTATTGCTCTGTCATTCACCCTGGTGTCTTTATCACAAAATTGCATTCACCCTCGACTAAATTTTCTTATGTTTTTTGGTAATTTTCATCTTATTCTCCCTTGTGTATAATTTTATATATAATTTATTTTGTCACATGAGCAAAAAACATAAATTAAGTGTTTATTTTATTCAACTTTTCAAACATCCTAAAAATATGTAAAGAAAACTAGGAGTGAAAAATAAGTTTAATTATCACTGGAGTTGGAAAATCATTCTATTAGAATGATAAAAAAAATTCCAATGTCTAAACACTGGAGTTCAGCCCCATCCTACCCTTTCGGACTTTGATTACTGTAGTGTTTTTCTTGGAAAACTAGCTCAAAAAAACATGAGTATGTGATTTAATATATTAGTATCCAACTAATATAACTTTCTATAACTTTCCCCGATGAAAGCACACAATACCACCAAATTGCTACACAAAGTAAAGTTACAGTTCAACAGTTGCCTACGGCGATCCTCCAATAAATCCTCCATTTATAAATTTATTATACCACCAGCTCCTCTGGTCTTCTGTAAGAGGTTACATTACAGTAAATTTGTGAAATATCCTTCTACTTTGAAATTAGAGCACCATACGTAGAGAGAAAAAAAACATATCAAATTTCCAGCTATACTGCCATTAAAACAAATGTGTTTATTAACCACTTTAATGGCAATGCCTTTTTTAAGTATAGAAAAAAATATATAAATATCTAAGTAAATTAAGTCATTCACCCTTCATTCACCCCACTAGTTTAATTCACCCCAAAATACTTTAATTCACCCTTGGGTAAACCTTTCACCAGTTTAAGAAGCACTGGTGTAGACATTCAGAATCTTTTTTCCCAGGATACTCGAGGGCATAGTTTGTGAGAGGGGCATAGTTTAAAGATAAAACATGGGGCAATTTATTTTGAAAACACACAGGGTGGTGAAGCTGTTGTAGATATGATTTGCCTGGATTGCACACAAAAAAGATTTTATTCGGTACACACGACAATAACAAACCAATGGCAATACCACTAAAATTGGATGCCAATTTTTTTGATACTCAAGTCTTCATATGAAGTCACACTAGCAATGTGTCAGTAGTCTAGCTCTTGCCATAAGCATCTGTCTGGCCTTGAAATGCATAGCACCAGCCATCAAAATATGGCAATGCCTAGTATTTGGGAGGGCACTGTTGCTCACCCCAAGGCTTGCACGCCACTTTTTCAGCAATCGGAGGGGAAAGTGGTATCACTAGTGGCATGCTCTGCTATCTGATGCAAAGCTCAGAGTGATCAAGAACAACACTCACTGAAGCAGGAGGCACTCTCAAAGGTAGAGCTACCTGGTGCATCTGTGGCCGACATCACTGGCCGCCTGCATCTCATATCATCCTGGAGTGGCCCTGCATGGGAAATTGACAGATGATGTACTCTTTTCATTCAGAGGTCCGACCACTTCAGAGTCACCATGTACATTAACTTGACCATCCTCCGACAAGCACCAGCTTGACAATCCAGGGCCTCATCACAACTCTGTGGACCAATATGCTTTAGGGAAATCAATATGGGAGCAGAACCAGTGCTAATACCAAGATGACTTTGAAGGGCCAGTTGGATCTAACCCAACTCAAAAACAATTTATCACCCTGTAACCAACCCATATTGTGTTTCGTTCGGTTCAGGTTGGATGACCAAGCTGAAAAGTGCATCTGATTTGGGTAATAATTTGTCATGTAATTCTCTTCAAATGTAAAAAGAAAGGAAAAATAACATTATTAAAACATTAAATTAAGATATGTATGGCTGATGGCATTACAGTTCAGCAGACTAAATAAACTTAGTGTAGTTTTTACCTGTCGGATGAATGGGATTGCTTGGCTCTTCTGCCACATGTTCAACCACGTGGGATTGCAGGGCATCCTACAAAAAACAAATCCAAGCACTTTGAGATGAACAGCAAACATATCAGAACCTATATGTTGGAACACGTTAGGAAAACTTCTAACAAAATTATAGAAATTAAGATGAAGATAGACATAAAAAAGCTGTAGTAACTCAGCGGGACAGGAAACATCTCTGGAGGGAAGGAATGGGTGACGTTTTGGGTCGAGACCCTTCAGACAGGTCTCAACCTTAAGAGGAGGACAAAGGAAAAGAAAACTGCTTTGACTCTGATTTTGATTTGATCTACTGTATCCATTGTTCAAGGTGTAGACTCTTGTGCATCAGCGATACTAAATGTAGACTGGGCGATCATTTCGTTGAATACCTTTGCTCAGTCCACCTGACCCACCTGATCTCCCGGTTGCCAATCACTTTAATTCCCCTTCCTATTCCCACAGTGATCTTTCTGTTGTAGGCGTCCTCGTTTGTCAGAGTGAGGCCAAATACAAATTGGAGGAACAGCATTTCATATTTTGCTTGGGCAGCTTACAACCCAGTGGTATAATTGATTTATCTAATTTCACGTAACCATTGCATTCCCTTTCTCTCCATCCCTTCCCCACCCATTGTACAAGCTTCAAAGTCATCTTGTTGAGTCTCATTGTCTTGGTTCTTGGTTTCTTGGTCCTCCAAAATATTCCAAATGGAATTTAAACTGGAGGTGGTGAAGGGAGGGCTTAAGCCAGAAAGGGTTATTGGGAAGAAAGAGCTACTTTAAATTTAGTTGCATCTCAGATTCAGATTCAGATTCAATTTTAATTGTCATTGTCAGTGTACAGTACAGAGACAACGAAATGCATTTAGCATCTCCTTTGAAGAGCGACATAGCAAACGATTTTGAATTAAAAAAAAAAAAAATAAGTGTCCGTGGGGGGGGTGATTGGCAGTCACCGAGGTACGTTGTTTAGTAGATTGACAGCGGCCGGAAAGAAGCTGTTCCTCGACCTGCTGGTTCGGCAACGGAGAGACCTGTAGCGCCTCCCGGATGGTAGGAGGGTAAACAGTCCATGGTTGGGGTGAGAGCAGTCCTTGGCGATGCTGAGCGCCCTCCGCAGACAGCGCTTGCTTTGGACAGACTCAATGGAGGGGAGCGTGGAACCGGTGATGCGTTGGGCAATTTTCACCACCCTCTGCAATGCCTTCCGGTCGGAGACAGAGCAGTTGCCATACCATACTGTGATGCAGTTGGTAAGGATGCTCTCGATGGTGCAGCGGTAGAAGTTCACCAGGATCTGAGGAGACAGATGGACCTTCTTCAGTCTTCTCAGGAAGAAGAGACGCTGATGAGCCTTCTTGATCAGAGTAGAGGTATTGTGGGTCCAAGAGAGGTCATCGGAGATGTTGACTCCCAGGAACCTGAAGCTAGAAACACGTTCCACCTCCGTCCCGTTAATGTGGATGGGGGTGTGCGTGCCGCCTCTGGACTTCCTGAAGTCTACAATGAGCTCCTTGGTCTTCTTGGAGCTAAGGGCCAGGTTGTTGTCAGCGCACCATGCTGCTAAGTGCTGGACCTCCTCCCTGTAGGCCAGCTCATCGTTGTTGCTGATGAGGCCAATCACCGTTGTATCATCTGCATACTTGATGATGGTGTTAGTACCATGTACAGGTGTGCAGTCATAGGTGAAGAGGGAGTAGAGGAGGGGGCTCAGCACACAGCCCTGAGGGACGCCGGTGTTCAGGGTGAGGGTTGAAGAGGTGTGCTTGTCTAACCTCACAGACTGGGGTCTGTTGGGTAGAAAGTCCAGTATCCAGTTGCAGAGGGAGGGGTCGATGCCCAGGTTACCGAGTTTGGTGATCAGTTTTGATGGAATAATGGTGTTGAATGCTGAGCTGTAATCGATGAACAGCATTCTTACATAAGTGTCTCTGTTGTCAAGGTGGGAGAGGGCGGAGTGAAGTGCCGTTGAGATGGCATCCTCCGTACTCCTGTTCTTGCGATAGGCAAACTGATAGGGATCCAGTGTGGGGGGTAGGCAGCTTTTGAGGTGTGCCAGGACCAGCCTCTCGAAGCACTTGGTGATGATGGGGGTAAGTGCAACTGGGCGGAAGTCATTGAGGCTTGCCGCAGTGGAGTGTTTTGGCACTGGCACGATGGAGGTGGCTTTAAGGCAAGTGGGGACAACTGCTTGGGCAAGTGACAGGTTGAAGATGTCAGTCCAGACGTCTGTCAGCTGCGCAGCACAGGCACTGAGCACGCGCCCGGGGATGCCGTCAGGGCCAGCAGCCTTACGTGCATTAGTCCTACTCAGTGCCACGTACACGTCGTAGGGGGTGAGTGTGAGGGGTTGGTGATCGGCAGGTAGCACAGCCTTGATGGCTGTCTCTAGATTGTCCCTGTCGAAGCGGCCATAGAAGTGATTCAGCTCCTCAAGGAAGGAGGCGTCGCTGGATGTGGGGGTGATGTTGGAGGGTCTGTAGTCCGTGATGGCCTGGATGCCTTGCCACATGCGTCGGGGGTCGGAGTTGTTGTTGAAGTGCTCCTCAATCCTGAGCTTATGGCAATGCTTGGCCTTCCTGATGCCCCTCTTCAGGTTAGCCCTGGATGAACTGTAGGCTCGAGCATCGCCTGACCTGAAAGCGGTCAGGGTAACTATAGTTGGGTGGAGATTATTCCATGTCTCTATTCGTTCTAATGTGCAAGGCCTTTCTGCTCTGCACAAGACCTTGAGCCAAGTACTTGATAAACCATGTGTAGTCAGGAACTGCAGATGCTGGTTTAAACCTGTCTGTAACTCGTTTTCACCTAACACACAGCTAACAATGGCCTGTTTCCTTTATCATCGTTACTTTTTTGCATATCTTTCATTCATTTCTTCCATATCTCTCTACATCACCATCTGTATCTCTCATTTCCCTGTCCCGACTCAGTCTGAAGAAGGGACCCGACCTGAAACGTCACCTATTCCTTTTCTCCAGAGATGCTATCCAACCCGCTGAGTTATTCCAGCACTTCATGTTTTGCTTAAGATTCCAGCATCTGCAGTTTGTTGTTTCTCCTCCTTGATCGAATTAACACTTCCTAAAATCATATCCAGAAGTTAAAATAAATTGCGATATATTTGGTTGAAAGTGAGAAAAGGACATTCCAATTCCTTTCAAATAATGTTAAGCATATGTCACTCTAGATCTCTCTGAAGTCTAACTGCATTAGCACATTCCCATTGAAATGGTGCTGCCATGGAGATGGAAGAGGCACATGTTTTCTGGATTCATGTTGTAAACACAAACAAAAGCAGGAAATGCTGGAAACACACAAGCCAGGCACATTCTGTATAAAAAGAAACAAAACTGTTTCCTTGAAAATCGTTGCCTGAACTGGAAAAGAGAGAAAAGTTTAGTCTAGTTTAGAGATACAGCACGGAAACAGGCCCTTCAGCCCACAAAGTCTGCGTCGACCAGCGATCCTAGTACACTAACACTATCCTACACACACGAGGGACAGGAAACCAGAGTTCCCGGAGAAAATCCACGCAAGTCATGGGGATAAAGTACAAACTCTGTACATACAAGCACCCATGGTCAGGATCAAAAGCGGGTCTTTGGCAGCAACTATATTCTGTGATACCTTACCGCCTTTAAAATTTTTTTAAATTAACTTGTTTTTTTTCCCCCTAGTGCTAATCAAGAGATTTAGCTGAAATGTTAACTATTTGTGTGTTTTTACAATACTGGGTACAAAAAGTGTGACATCATACATAAAACTGAAGTTCACAAATAAATTATTTGAACAGGATTCAGAATAATCAAAAACCCTTGCAGCGGCAGGACATGACAGGGAGAAATAGTTCATGAAGTTTGAGAAAATTTCAATAATGTACAAAATTCTTTGTTTAACAAGCGCTCCTATGCGTTTTTTTACATTTTATGTTTGGTGTCTACCATAACAACCGTTACATGAAATTTAGAAAGTCATTTTTTTCTAAAGCATGATAGCTGATTTCTTCACTTTGCTGTTTTTCAACATACAAATGCACTTTCTTGCTATAAACATGGAGTATGTGACCAAATGAGCAATATTCCTGTTATCTACTGAAACGTGTTTTACGCGTGTTAAACAGTGTCCAAAGGTGGACACCAAAATGAAAGTAGCTACTGTTTCTTCCAGTCTTTCTTTTTTTGTAATTTCTTTCTCATATTTTGAATAAACGTTATGGAATAAGAGACTGCAGGTACATAATTTGATGGAAATATAGCTACTGCAAAATACTGGTGTTATACGTGTGATGGTGGACACCAAATATATTCACAGATTTTGGCATGCATGCAGCAGCTTTTACAGAATCTTGATATTAAGGTTACTTTCTTCGCATAATTTAATTATCTATTGAGTTCTTCAAACTAGAACATTTTCAATCTCCTTGGGAAGTTCTTTGGTCATAATTTACCATTGTGGTGTAACGGTGGTTACTATAAAACAGAGTGGACATCAAGGGTAACCACTGTTACATTCTTGGAAATATGGCCATTCAGAGCACTTAATGCCAAATTCATCAAAGTTTTTACTTATTACTGTGAAACATGCATCTCTGCAAAACAACAAACTTGAAAATGTTTTGAAGTATAATGAAATTATTGCAGAAATTGCCTCTTTATTTCATAGTGTCACATTTTTGGTATCCTATATATTGATATTTTTAAGATATAAACTGGTTGAATCAGGGAATTAATTTAATTCCCAACTTGATTTTATCTCTACTATCTCTGTCACATTTGAGTAACAATCCCAGAAAAAATGAACACCATTCTACTTGAAACAGTGGAGATATGACATTTTTAATGTTCTGTGCGGAAATCTCTCCAGTATTGTAAAAATACAAATTTCTCTCTCCACAGATGTTGCCTGACCTGCTATTTTTTTTGCAGCAATGTGTTTTTGTTTCAAATTTACAGTATGTTTTTTTTATTTCCAGTCAATGATAAACATATGATTGGTTGGTCACACACCAGCTGATGGCCAGGGGATGTATGGAGAGCTCTGGAATGCCACAAGCTCAGCCTATCAATCACCATGAAACATGCCAAGCTACAGGCTTTCACCATCATGTCTACAAACAAAACATGTCCACTCACTGAGATGCTCAAATTGAGAATGAGATTGTAAGAGGGCTGTAACTTAATCACTATGTACAACTTCTTCAACTTTGTGCCATTGTAGGTGCTGAGTCTGGGGTTGGAACATCACTCCAGATACTACTGCCCATGTCTTTCTCAGTGGTACGGACAGTTGGTTTGGGAGGTGCAGTCAGAGTAGCTCAGATGTGTAACAGCAGTAAATTTGAATGATAGTATGCACAGTAACCACCACGTACCTGTGGAGTTCTCCAGATCCCAGAATTGAATGCTTTTTCTGTATATTTTATCTTACGAAATTTGAAACCTTCTCCAGAAGATTTCTCAGGCGACGTACCAGGTGAAGCAGTTGGATTATTTGGAACTGTGGAAGTACTGGTTTTATTCACGTTTTTTTCTGATGCAGAGCCACTCTCTTTGAGTCCGGAGCATACAGATTTTGCATCTACATTCTCCACTTGAGAATTTTCTGCCGAGCTAGATGAATGGATAGTTTCTTTTGCAGAATTGGGGGACTGGAGAACAGTGGGTATAGGTCTCCCTTTCCTCCGACCAGAAGACAGTAGCTGTTGTGGCAGTTCAGATATTTTTATGGTGCCATTTGTAAAAGTATACGGCTCCAAGTAAACTGCAAGCACTTTGGTACATTCCACACTCAACATTTTTGCTTTAATTACTCCTATAGGACTGATTAGTGGCTGCTTGGTAACTGCAGATGAAGTTGCATCCACTTCATTGATGGAGCTTTTGTTCATAGTTTTACTTTGTAAATCACAATTAGTTCCACCATCCCATCCTTCTGAATCAAAAAATTCCTTCTCTTTACATTTCAGTCCATCACAATCAAGGATTACTGGGTTTGCTACATGGTTATATTCATAGTCATCTGGAGGCTCTTCCTCGACAATAATTTTAAAAGGCCCACCATAGTTTTCAGATGATGCAACACTGGATGGATTTGTTGAATAAATATTCGGGAGGCATTTCAAGATGCTGCAGATAAATAAAAAGAAAGGGCTGAAGCAAAATACACACTGAAAATGAAATATGGTCAAAAATTCTTTACAAGTAAAACTTCTAATCCAATCAATGAAGCATTGCATAACACTTTCAAATTAACAGAACATTACTTTATTTAAAAAAGACAGAACAGTTGGTGAGGCAAGGATTGATTAGGGAAATCTGCATGGCTTTATGCCTAGGAAATAGTACCTCATGAATTTGAATTGAGATTTTTGAAGAGGAGACCAAGAGGATAGATGAAGAGGTGGTCTACATGGACTTCAACAAGGCGTTTGACAAGGATCCACACGATAGGCTGGTCCACGTTCAGACACTTGGGATTTAGGGTGAGTTAGCTAAAAATTGGCTTGGTGCAAGGAAAGAGGGTGGCGGGAGATTTTGGATTGCTAGATTGAAATCCTGTGACCAATGGTGTGCTGCATGGATCGGTGCTGGGTCCCCCGTTATTTGTCATATATATTGATTGAATATGTAGTGATTGGTTATTCTGTATATGGCACCAAATTTAGTGATGTGGTAGACAGTGAAGAAACATAGAAACAGAAAAATAGGTGGACGAGTTGGCCATTCAGTCCTTCGTTCCATTCAATATGATCATGGCTGATCATCTAAAATCAGTACTTGTTTCTGCTTTCCCCCCCATGTCCCTTGATTCCTTTAGCCCTGAGAGCTAAACCTAACTATTTCTTGAAACCATCCAGTGAATTGACCCCGCTGCCTTCTGTGTCAGAGAATTTCACAGATTCACAACTCTCTGTGTTTTCTAAAACTAAACAGACTTTAGATCAATTAGGAAATTGAACCAAGGAATGTTAGATGGGATTTCAGACAAGTGTGAAGTGTTGCTTTTGGGGGGTTGAACAGTGAATGACAGGGCATAGAGCATGTATAGCACATGCATTGTAGCACAGAGACCTGGGGGCACAAGTGCATAGCCCCCTAAAAGTGGCAACTGGATAGACAAGGTGGTGAACACCTTGACATGCTTGCCTTCATTGGATGGAGCACTGAGTACAAAGTTGCACTCCATTAGACAGCTGGAATAGTTCATGTCATAGGAGAGGAATTAGGACATTCCGCCCATGAAGTCTATTGCACCATCCAATCATGGCTGATCTACCTTTGCCTCTCAGCCCCATTCTCCTCATAACCTTTAACACTGTTACTAATCAAGGATCTGTCAATCTTCGCCGTAAAAATATCCATTGACTTGGCCTTCACAGCCTTCTGTGGCAATGGATTCCAGATTCACCTAACTAAAGAAATCCCTTCTCATCTATTTTTAAGAGGTACGTCCTTTAATTCTAAGGCTATGGCCTCTGGTCCTAGACTCTCTCACCAGTGGAAACATCCTCTCCACTTCAACTCTACCCAGGCCTTTCACTATTTGGTAGGTTTCAATGAGGACCACCCTCGTCCTTCTACACTCCAGCGAGACCAGGCCCAGTGCCTTCATACACTCATCAAGTTAACCCAATCATTACATAGAAACATAGAAATTAGGTGCAGGAGTAGGCATTCGGCCCTTCGAGCCTGCACCGCCATTCAATATGATCATGGCTGATCATCCAACTCAGTATCCCGTACCTGCCTTCTCTCCAAAACCTCTGATCCCCTTAGCCACAAGGGCCACATCTAACTCCCTCTTAAATATAGCCAATGAACTGGCCTCGACTACCCTCTGCGGCAGAGAGTTCCAGAGATTCACCACTCTCTGTGTGAAAAAGGTTCTTCTCATCTCGGTTTTAAAGGATTTCCCCCTTATCCTTAAGCTGTGACCCCTTGTCCTGGACTTCACCAACATCGGGAGCAATCTTCCTGCATCTAGCCTGTCCAACCCCTTAAGAATTTTGTAAGTTTCTATAAGATCCCCTCTCAATCTCCTAAATTCTAGAGAGTATAAACCAAGTCTATCCAGTCTTTCTTCATAAGACAGTCCTGACATCCCAGGAATCAGTCTGGTGAACCTTCTCTGCACTCCCTCTATGGCAATAATGTCCTTCCTCAGATTTGGAGACCAAAACTGTACGCAATACTCCAGGTGTGGTCTCACCAAGACCCTGTACAACTGCAGTAGAACCTCCCTGCTCCTTTACTCAAATCCTTTCGCTATGAATGCTAACATACCATTCGCTTTCTTCACTGCCTGCTGCACCTGCATGCCTACTTTCAATGACTGGTGTACCATGACACCCAGGTCTCACTGCATCTCCCCTTTTCCTAGTCGGCCACCATTTAGATAATAGTCTGCTTTCCTGTTTTTGCCACCAAAATGGATAACCTCACATTTATCCACATTATACTGCATCTGCCAAATATTTGCCCACTCACCCAGGCCTATCCAAGTCACCTTGCAGTCTCCTAGCATCCTCCTCACAGCTAACACTGCCCCCCAGGTTAGTGTCATCCGCAAACTTGGAGATATTGCCTTCAATTCCCTCATCCAGATCATTAATATATATTGTAAATAGCTGGGGTCCCAGCACTGAGCCTTGCGGTACCACACTAGTCACTGCCTGCCATTGTGAAAAGGACCCGTTTACTCCTACTCTTTGCTTCCAGTTTGCCAGCCAGTTCTCTATCCACATCAATACTGAACCCCCAATGCCGTGTACTTTAATTTTGTATACTAATCTCTTATGTGGGACCTTGTCGAAAGCCTTCTGGAAGTCCAGATACACCACATCCACTGGTTCTCCCCTATCCACGCTACTAGTTACATCCTCGAAAAATTCTATAAGATTCGTCAGACATGACTTACCTTTCGTAAATCCATGCTGACTTTGTCCAATGATTTCACCACTTTCCAAATGTGCTGCTATCCCATCTTTAATAACTGACTCTAGCAGTTTCCCCACTACCGATGTTAGACTAACTGGTCTGTAATTCCCCATTTTCTCTCTCCCTCCCTTCTTAAAAAGTGGGGTTACGTTTGCTACCCGCCAATCTTCAGGAACGACTCCAGAATCTAAAGAGTTTTGAAAGATTATTACTAATGCATCCACTATTTCTGGAGCTACTTCCTTAGGTACTCTGGGATGCAGCCTATCTGGCCCTGGGGATTTATCGGCCTTTAATCCATTCAATTTACCCAACACCACTTCCCAGCTAACCTGGATTTCACTCAATTCCTCCAACTCCTTTGACCCGCGGTCCCTTGCTATTTCCGGCAAATTATTTATGTCTTCCTTAGTGAAGACGGAACCAAAGTAGTTATTCAATTGGTCCGCCATATCCTTGTTCCCCATGATCAACTCACCTGTTTCTGACTGCAAGGGACCTACATTTGTTTTAACTAATCTCTTTCTTTTCACATATCTATAAAAACTTTTGCAGTCAGTTTTTATGCTCCCTGCCAGTTTTCTTTCATAATCTATTTTTCCTTTCCTAATTAAGCCCTTTGTCCTCCTCTGCTGGTCTTTGAATTTCTCCCAGTCTCCCAGTATGCTGCTTTTTCTGGCTAATTTGTACGCATCATCCTTCGCTTTGATACTATCCCTGATTTCCTTTGTTATCCATGGATGTACTACCTTCCCTGATTTATTCTTTTGCCAAACTGGGATGAACAATTTTTGTAGTTCATCCATGCAATCTTTAAATGTCTTCCATTGCATATCCACCGTCAACCCTTTTAGAATGAATTGCCAGTCAATCTTGGCCAATTCACGTCTCATACCCTCAAAGTTACCTTTCTTTAAGTTCAGAACCATTGTTTCTGAATTAACAATGTCACTCTCCATCCTAATGAAGAACTCAACCATATTATGGTCACTCTTGCCCAAGGGGGCACGTACAACAAGATTGCTGACTAACCCTTCCTCATTACTCAATACCAAGTCTAAAATAGCCTGCTCTCTCGTTGGTTCCTCTGCATGTTGATTTAGATAACTATCCCGCATACATTCCAAGAAATCCTCTTCCTCAGCACACCTGCCAATTTGATTCACCCAATCTATATGTAGATTGAAGTCACCCATTATAACTGTTTTGTCTTTGTCGCACGCATTTCTAATTTCCTGTTTGATACCATCTCCAACTTCACTACTACTGTTAGGTGGCCTGTACACAACACCCACCAGCGTTTTCTGCCCCTTAGTGTTTCGCAGCTCTACCCATACCGATTCCACATCCTCCAAACTAATGTCCTTCCTTTCCATTGCATTACTCTCCTCTCTAATCAGTAACGCTTCCCCACCTCCTTTTCCTTTCTCTCTATCCCTCCTGAATATTGAATATCCCTGGATGTTCAGCTCCCAGCCTTGGTCACCCTGGAGCCATGTCTCCGTGATCCCAACTATATCATAGTCATTAATAGCTATATGCACATTCAACTCATCCACCTTATTACGAATGCTCCTTGCATTGAGACACAAAGCCTTCAGGCTTGTTTTTGCAACACTCTTACCCTTTATACAATTATGTTGAAAAGTGGCCCTTTTTGATTTTTGCCCGGGTTTTGTCTGCCTGCCACTTTTACTTTTCACCTTGCTACCTATTGCTTCTACCCTCATTTTACACCCCTCGGTCTCTACGCTCACACATTTAAGAAACCCTTTCCCTTTAACTCCATCCTCCACTATCCCATTCGACACCCCACCCCCTTTATTCAGTTTAAAGCCACCTGTGTAGCAGTGGCAAACCTGCCTGCCAGAATGCTGGTCCCACACCTGTTAAGATGCAATCCGTCCCTTTTGTACAGTTCCCCCTTACCCCAAAACAGATCCCAGTGATCTAAGAATCTAAATCCCTGCCCCGTGCACCAGTTCCTCAGCCACACGTTCAGGTCCCGTATCTCCCTGTTCCTGCTCTTGCCAGCACGGGGAACTGGAAGCAAACCGGAGATAACAACCCTGGAGGTCCTGCTTTTCAACATTTTTCCGAGCTCTCTAAAGTCACGCTGCAGAATATTCATCCCCTTTTTTCCGACATCGTTTGTGCCGACATGCATTACCACTACCGGATGTTCACCTTCGCCCTTGAGGATTTTCTGCACTCTGTCCGTGACATCCTGGATCCTGGCACCGGGAAGGCAGCACACCATCCTTGCTGGAATAATTCTCTTTAACCTTCTCTGGACCCTCTCCAATGCCATTACATCCTTTCTCAGTCCCAAAACTGCTCACAATACTCCAAATATGTTCAACCAATGTCTTATATTCCTTCAGCATTAGATCACTATTTTTATATTCTAATTCACTTGAAAAAAATTGTGGCATTGCATTTGCCTTGCTTACTACCGATTCAATGTGCAAATTAACTGCTGAGAAACCAGCACCAGCACTCCCAAGTCTCTTTGCACCTCCAATTTCTGAATTATCTCCCCATTAAGAAAATAGTCTACGTCTTTATTCCACCTACCAAAATGCATGATACTACTCTTTGCTACACTATATTCCATCTGCCACTTCTTTGCACACTCTCCCAACCTGTTGCAAAGACTTTTTTGCTGAATGGAAGAAGGCAATGGAGTGCCAAACTGAATTCAAAACTTCATCAGGTGAAAAATGTAGACAATAGATCTGATGGTTATTTTTGGTTGACAGCAAGGAAGACAGCTCTAAGATGCAGCAAGATATTAATTGACTACTCGGTTGAGTAGAAAAACTTTAAATGACGTTCAATCTCAAGGTGTGAGAGAGATGCAATAAAAGTATTGGATACTGAAAGCTGTGGGGCAACAGAGTACCATATGAGTGTATTGACAACAGATAATTAAAAAGGTAGTGAAACAGGCTAGGTTGAGGCGTGGAATACAAGAGAAAGGAGATTATGCCAGAATTTTATTTGACCACTTAAATACTGCAACACTTCTGGTCCTAGAGTCTTCAGAGTAATACAACATGGGTCCTTTGGTCCAACTTGCACTTGTTTACTTTGTACTTTATAGTGTAGTGTGTGATCTGTGGCACTAATGTTACCCAATAAGTCAGAGACATACAGCACGGAAACAGGTCCTTCGGTCCAACTCGTCCATCCCAACCTAGATGCCTCGTCTTAGCTAGTCCTATTTGCCCGAGTTTGGCACTTATCCCTCTAAACCTTTTCTATTCATGTACCAGTCCAAGTGTCTTTTAAATGTTGTTATAGTACCTGCCTCAACTACCTCCTTTGGCAGCTTGTTCCATATATCCACCACCCTCAGAGCAAAAAAGTTGGCCCTTAGGTTCATATTAAATCTTGCCCCTCTCACCTTAAACATATGTGCTTGTGTTTTTCCTATCTACTACTCTTATGCTTTCATACATCTCTATAAGATTACCCCTCAACATCCTACCCATCCAAGGAATAAAGTTCTTGCCTGCCCAACCTCTCTAGCTCAGCCCTTCAATTCCTGACAACATCCTTGTAGATCTTATCTACACTCTTTCCAGTTTAATGGAATTCCTCCTATTGCAGTGACATCATAGAAAAATTAGATTACACTGAATAACGTTCAAAGGAAATTGATGAGGTTAGCTATGAAAAAGATTGGATAGGGTGAGTTTATTCTCTTTGGAACAGAAGCTGCTGTAGAGACTTAAAAATACTGGAATATGTATTAAAGAGTAGGACTACACATCTATTCCTGGAAGGTGAGATTGGCCAGGATAACACTTACAAACTACTTGTATACATGAATCAAATGGTCTATGTTGCCAATTTTTGAGATTTTATGTTAAATCTCGTAGTTCTGCACATGTCTCACTCCTCACAGCTTGCATCTATTCAGTTGCCTGCAAAGATACATAGGAAAAGGTTTCAGTACTTCACCTATCATCTGAGACAATTGAGATTCTCTGGAGATGGAGGGGGCAGTCTGTATGGGCACATTAGAATAATTATTTCATACAAGCTGAACGCCTACATAATAATTTTTTACCAAAAGAAATCAAGTTTGAGTACTCTAAATAAACCTAATCAATTAAAATGAAGTATGTTTCACATCTGTTCCAAGACAACAGCTTTCAACAAGCCACTTGAGGGAGATATTAAACCTGTGACACAAACCATTAATTATTTTAATTACTTGGAGATCTAGTGAGCGAAACACTTCCCACACATCAAATCCTCAACACATCGCCCAAAAGTTCTGTTCTGATCACAATCTTAGTAAGACACATCACCGGTTCCAAACAAATTAGTATACTACACCAGGTTTCATCTCATACATTCGTTCAGCTATCTCAATCCTAAACTTCCACCTGCCAACACTGCTACTAAGGTTATAAATGCACTATACAGACAGTCATAGAACTGTTGCAGTTCAGAAAGAGGCACCTGACCTGCTGCAATAGTAGAGCTCAGTTTTCCACCGTCTGCAGATTATTCTCACTTGTGCCTATCCCCTATTTATTTTCAAAAGCTCTGATAGCAACTTCCAGTCTTAACTACCTTTTACTTCAAAAATATTTTCCTCACATCACCCTGCAACTTTTGACAATATTTTGAATCTGTACTTTGTGGTGCTTGTACCATTTACTAATGGGAACAGTGTCTCGATATGAACATTTACATCCATATTTCCATATACAGATTTAACAGATGAAATCTGTAACTACACACATCATGTTAACCAGATTATATTTTTAATTTATAAAAAATTCACAATACTTTGATTTGCTCCTAAGATGAGAGGCATAAGTAGTAAGAAGAGCAATGTTGATTTTCTCAGAGGGTTTCTCCACAGGCTCGATGTCCATTGGCTCTTCAGTGGAGTTTGAGTCAAACTGTGAAAACATTAATGTTAGTAATGCACAATACTGACTCCATGCACTATCAAAAACACTACATTTTAGAAGAACATCCACAGCCCTATACACGCTTTATGGAAATAACGAATAAACTTGAAATCCATGACATCTTGCATTTGTCATTAAAATAGACTGCCTAGAAATTGGATTTTTAACCTTTTCTGACAAGCTGAATCATTTTTGTATGTTGTACTTCCCTGCAAGAACTGGAGAAATTGGTCCAAAAAATACTTGTGGCATTGGCGATTTTCATCTAGAAAGAGTGCAGTTCACAAATCTTCTTCTAATTTACTGCACATTCATTTCAGAAAGAGATTAGTCCTTAAAAGCTGGGACAGCTGTAATAAAGTTAATGACATTAAGTGGATGAGAGGGAATCTAGAGGGGAGAGAAGAATTTTGAGAGAATGACTTGGATATTCTCCAATAAAAACAAATGCCAGGGGGTACAGTGAAAGAGGGGAGGGGGACGTGGGTGCTGGTAACAAGTAGGACCAACATGAGAGAAAGTTGTGCACCACCTCCAATGCAAAAAAGTAACGATAATCGAGGAACGGTTGAGCCCACAACGGTCCAATGAAACTCAACAGAACAACGACGAGGGTGGGAAAGGGACAGAGAGAGAAGGGATGCAAGGGTTACTTGGTTAGGGAGATCAACCTTTATAATAACAATAATAATAATATTAATAATAATCTTTATTGTCATTGTACAAGACAACGAAATTTTGTTGGAGCAGTCCTCCAGCTGCACAGGAATATGAGTATAAAATACGTTTAAAAAAGAACTATTAAAAAAATTAGACTATAAACATATAGGAGTATGGGCGGGAGTGTGAGAGAGAGGGGGGGAATCAGTGTGGGAGGGGGATAGAGTTCAGTAGTGTCACAGCTCTATGGTAGAAGATGTTTTTTAGTCTTGTCGTGTGGGCGCTCAGTGTCCTGTATCGTCTTCCTGAGGGCAGGAGGGTAAAGAGGCAGTGTCCAGGGTGTGTGCTGTCTCTAATGATGCCCTTGACCCTCCGGATGCAGTGGGTCCGGTAGATGTCCTCCAGACTGGGGAGCTGGGTGCCAGTGATCCTCTCAGCAGTCTTAATGACGCGTTGGAGAGCTTTCCTGTTCTGCTGGGTTGTCAGCTGCCCAAGCGAAATATGAGGTGCTGTTCCTCCAATATGCATTTGGCCTCACTGTGACAATGGAGGAAGTCCAGGACAGAAAGGTCAGTATAGGAACGGGAAGGGGAGGTAAAGTGTCCAGCAACTGGGAGACCACGTAGGGCGGGGCAACTGAACGGAGGTGTTTAGTGAAACGATCGCCTAGTCTACGTTAGCTCTCACCGATGTATTAGAGGCCACACATGGAACAACGGATACAGTAGATGAGGTTGGAGGAGGTGCAAGTAAACCTCTGCCTAACCTGAAAGGACTGTCGGGGTCCCTGGACAGAGTCGAGGGAGGAGGTATAGGCACAGGGAAGATTGCTGAACACGTTATCTCTCGTTTCCCTTTCCGCTGACACTCAGTCAGAAGTAGGGTCTTGACCTGAAACATCACCTATTTCCTTTCTCCAGAGATGCTGCCTGACCCACTGAGTTGTTCCAGCATTCTGTGTCTATCTTAAATATGCTGGAGTTTAGAATCAGGTGGAAGCCTTATTAAAAAGATTGCTTCCAATCAGAAGAACCTGGAATAAGCAGGATTCAAAACACAAAGCTGCAGGCAGAGTACAAATGGTTATTTCTATTAGCATATACACTTTTGCATTAATCACACATATTAATTGGGATTAGTTGATAAGATGAGTTATATACCACTTAAGTAAAACGTTTTGCCACGCTGACAGTTCTAGGATAAAGAGGTAACCAAGTATTTCTAAATCAAATGGATCTACACTTTGCCATGAAAAAGAAATAAAATTAACGAGGAAGCAGCTCATAAGGTAATCCCTATATTATTTGGTACAATGACAATTCTACAAAAAAAAACACAACCTATCCTACATTGAGTCAAACAACAAGCTGAATCATTACAATCCTGACAAGTGAAACTACTCACCATTCTCACAACGTCAATTTTCTCTGCATCACCTTGACTGTCAGCATCCACCAGATGACTCTGAGAGTCAGTATCTTTATCAGTGTCCAGAAAGTTTTCATTTTGCAGTAATTTTTGATGAAAGTTTAGTTCCTCATTGTCTGGATTTTTTTGCATATCTTCTCCCCTTTTAAGTGGAACATTAAATGTACTTGCTTCAAAGCAACATGTTTTATCTTCCATCTCCACTTCCATCTGTTCATCTTGCAACCGATTTTTCTCCTCCATACTGGGCATTTCCTCTGGTTCCTTATCAACCACTTCATGGTTAGATCTGGAAGAATCTTTATCAACAGCACTTCCTTTTGCAGTTCTTGTGGAATTATCCAGTACAAAATTTTCATTTTCATCTTCTACAATCTGTTTTTCACTAGTGTGTGAATGGTCAACTAATTCTGCTGGAGTAAGGTGTTCTAATGCATTTTGATGGTCCATAGAATCATCTTCCAACTCATCGTCCACCTCACGGACTAAAGGCGTGGAAGGAAATGCAACAGTCGCCTGTTTAACTTCTGGCAATGGATCAGCATTTACATGGTCCTCATCTGGTACACTCTGAGACACCGTTGTCTCAATAAGCTCAGAATCGGCAACATGAATCTCCTCTCGCCCAGGCTCAATCAACTTCTCTTCTGATTTGCTATTCTGGTTGGCAGTCTTCTCAGAGCCTGCATTGATAGTTTGACCAACTCCATTAACAGCTTCAAACTTAGCCTGTGAAGTAGTTTGAACAGGTACCTCTGAGACTACTGCAGAAATTTGTTGAGGAGTAGAGGTTTGCAAAGCAACACAGGCTGGTTTTACATCGGGGGTTGAACGTCGCCTTCCTCTTTTTGGTATTGTCACTTTCGGACATGGAGTGACATTCTTGGGAGATGAAGCCACCGAACAAGATTTTATTGGGGTAGGCAGATGATTTTCACTCCCTGAGCCTAAGAATATGAAAATAAAAAAAGAGGAAATGTTAGATAAAACAAACTGAGATCATAAAAAACAGAAATAAGTTAGAAGTTTGTGCAGTCCAGTTCTATATTATGGTAGGTGCAATTATCTTCTTGTGTGGAATTGTCTGGGTTGACTTCCACTTCCGTATATTTATCTTCACCAATATGTGCTGCATATCCAGAAGTTAAATAGTGGAGCAGAAATGATGATTAGGTGAAAGGGATGGCAGTGGAGACCCAAAAGCGAGGAGTGGCTTTTTGGAGCAGGAATTATATTAGTTGATGAGAAGAGTTTACTTTTGGCTTCTTAAGTTAAGACAATTATTTAAATTAAAAGCTATTTTCATATGACATTAAATGTCAGTGTCTCTCAATAAACCTGACTAAGCATCGCTGAACTGATCATCATGAAGAGAAAGATAATCTGGACACCATAAACCAGGAGTGAGGAAATGTTCCTCTGAGAATGAAATAAAACGTAGCAAAGTTAAAGCTAATTTGCAGGTTGAGTCAGTGGTAAGGAACCCAAAATCAATGCTAGTATTCATTTTGAAGGGACTAAAATATGAAAGCAAGGAGGTAATGCTGAGGCTTTATCAGGCTCTGGTGAGGCCACATTTGGAATAAGTTTAAGGTCCCATATCTGAGGAAGTGCTGAATTTGGAGGTCCAGTGGCCATTATATAGAATTATCCTGGGGATGATTGGGTTAACATATGGGGAGAGTTTGAAGGCTCTGTGCCGATACTCATTGGAGTTTAGAAGGATGAGGAGCAATTTCATTACAACCTACCGGATAATGAAAGGCCCAGATAGAGTGAACATGGACAGTATGTTTCCAGTAATGGGAAAGTGCAGGGCAAGAGGGAACAGCCAAAGAATAATGGGACGCACCTTTAAAATGGAAATGAGGAAAAATGTCTTCAGCTAAAGTGTGGTGAATCTGTGGAATTCATTGCCACTGATGGTTGTGGAGGACATGACACTAGGTATTTTTAAGGTGGAGATTGATAGGTTCTTGATTAGGAAGGATGTCAAAGGATATGGGAGAAGGCATGAGAATGGGGTTGAGAGGGAAAAATGATTGAATGGCAGAGTAGACTTGATGGGCTGAATGACCTAATTCTGCTCCTATGTCTTATGGTATTATGGAAGTCATTTGTTTGTCAGTGTTTAGTGGGAGGTTAATTTTTCCCTTACACCATTCAGCATTCGGTGGGAGAAATCCCATTGTCCTCATTCTGTTTAATTTCCTCTAATACATTCCCTCTCATGTGCTCACTAATTCCTCCCCAATTCTCCTACTACCCATCCACACTAAGGGCAATTTCCAGTTATCAATTAACCAAACAGCCATTCCATTGTCCTTAGGATACAGGAGGAAACTGAGTATTCAGACAAAATCCATGTGGCCACAGGGAGAACATGCAAACTCCACACAGGCAGCTCTGGAAGACACGATCGAACTCAGGCAGCGGGAGCTGTGCGGTACAGCAATACCTACTGTGCTATTATCCAGCTTTCTTCTCTCCCCTTTTCTTAGAATTACAATCCACCACAATCTGTAAATCTCAAATTTCTATTTACTTTAACTTTCGTATGACATTTAGACTGAACACAAGATGACGGACCAGATGGTAAGATTGTAAAGGGCCTGTCCCACTTGGCCGTCATTTGCGCGCCATTTATTCGACCTGGTAGCGTGTGAGTGGCGTGTGGGTAGCGCGGGACAGGCGTATGGAGTCGCATGGAGGAATGCGCAGTGGGACAGCCCCTTTAAGATGCCTTTAAAAAAGGTGCTGTGTCTAAATGTGCAAAGTATTTGCTACAAAGTGGACAAATTGACAGTGCAGAATAGGGATAAATGGATACAATAATGTTTGCATTGCAGCTTCAGGGTAATCATGGATAGCAGTTAAATATTCAATAATATTCAATAAATAGGACAGACAGTCAAACTGAAAAGGAGACGGAACAGTATTGCTAGAAAATAATTAAGTCACTGCAACAGTGAGAAAAAATATTAGAGTTAGTGCCTGGGTAGAATTCCTTAAGTGTGGACAAGAAGGCATGTAGGCCCAGTATGTTGCGCAGCCACGTACGGAACATGCAAACACAATTAGAGCACTGTACAATGTAAAAAATTAAATTAATAATCTTGTCCTGACAGGTCCATTATAGAACGACCATAAAAAGTATCAATCTTTAATAAAATGGAATTTGAAGATGGACTAACAATGATAACATTTAATGAACAATTGCAGGAGCTAATATATCCCTGGCTGGCATAAAAGTAGTCATGAGGGATAATTAATGCTCTCCGCACAACAATTAGGAACTCAGAAGGCTATGCTGCTTTTGCATGCATAGTATCAAGGCTGGAAAATAACCTTTGAGCGCAAGGTGAAGGATTCAATTAGCATGCCCCAAATAAGGAACCAAAAGAGGCAAGATGAATAATAGAGTACTAATGAGTGAGTTTGATAATCCAGAGACTACATTATTAAACAGATGAAAAATAATTCCTGGATTACTACCCAAGACATAGCATCAAATAATAGAGTGGAAGACAGCCACTTCAACTCTTAGACCACTGGATGCAGTAATAGCTATCAAATGGGGTGGTACTGAGAACTAAGCCAGAACAAGCCTGTTTTTTTTTTTTAAACTCTCATGTGGGATCGGTTGGCAAATTATAAATCAATGCAAATTCCTTAATTGCATGTACATTCAAGTGGTAAAAAGGGTAAATCGGTGTAACTGAATGGCTTGCACTGCCATTTCAGAGGTCACTTAAAAGTCGACCACATTACTGTAGTTCTGGAGCAAACAAATAAAGCAAATGACTGGAGTAAAAATATGCAGGCCAGGTCAAATAAGGATAGCAGAAGTCTTCCCCCAAAGTCATAAGTTTCAAGGTTATTATTATAGATCGTAGTTTTTTTTTTTCAAATTCCTGATTTAATTGATTAAATATTAACTCAAGTGTCTAGATCTTTGACTTTTAAGGACCCTAATATCAGTAGCTGTGTGCAACAACTACCATATTACATTTCCAATGTGACCAAACAGGGTAAAGTCTCAATTTCTTGGTTGTAAAAAACAACGATCCTCAATAAAAAAATTGATATTCATTTGAGATTACTTTTCAGCAAGAAAATCGAGAAACGGGACAGTGAGAAAAGGGAGGAGGTTTCTTTACTCAGAGGACCATGAATCTTCAGAGTTCTCTCACTGATGGAACTGTGAATATTCAGTAAGACTATATACAGGCCCATACGAAGCTTTTCAAAAAGGGGGGTGGCATAACAGGATTACAAAAAACTTAATGTCAAATAGTGTGCGCGCAGCGCACAGCACGAGCGCGAAGCGTGAAGTCCCTCAATGCTAGGGTCCAGGGCCCGCTTAAGGGCCCTGGAAGCTCAGGGGTTTTAGATGCTCTCTGATGCATTCTGAGCCTTATTTTGGAGCATTTTTGCACCAAATTTATGACCAATATTTCAGAAATTAACATGAACCTGAGAGGTAGTTTTTTCAAGGGTGTTGGGTGTATGTAACGAGCTGCCTGAGGAGGTAGTTAAGGCTGGGACTATCCTAATGTTTAAGAGACATTTGGACACGTACATGGATAGGACAGATTTAGATCGATATGGGCCAAAGGTGTGTGAGTGGGACTAGTTTAGATGGGACATGTCGGTCGGTGTGGGCAAGGGGCTGAAGGGCCTGTTTCCACACTGCGTCATTCTATGACTAAAAAGTGAAGAAGAAAAATGCATGTAGATAAGTAGAGCAGATTTGAAAGAGGAGTGAAATGTAAAGGCAGAGAGAGGTTTATGGGTGGAGAGGAACATAGGAAAGTAGGGGGGAGAGTGGGCTTGGGCAGATGGGTGAAGGGAAAATAGTCACAAAGTGCTGGAGTAACTCAGTGGGTCAGGCAGCATCTGCGGAGAATATGAATAGGCGACGTTTCACAGAGTGCTGGAGTAACTCAGCGAGTCAGGCAGCATCTGTGGAGAACATGGATAGGTGACATGTCACAAAGTGCTGGAGTAACTCAGTGGGTCAGGCAGCATCTCTGGAGAAAAAGTATAGATTATATTTGGGGTCAAGACCGTTCTTCAGTAATATTCATGATGTGACGTGCATAGACATTCCTGAATGCTACCCAAACCATCGTGAGCTACTTTGTTACGGTGCTTGCCCTCTCCTATAACATCTCTGCTGCCTTGGGTGATGCAGGACAGGACACAAGGTTTGGGACACGGCGTGAAGCTGTTGCCGTCTGTCCCAGCCTGGTAAAAACCTGGATGGAGTGGATTTCGAGAGGATGTTTCCACTAGTGGGAGAGTCTAGGACCAGTGGCCACAGCCTCAGAATTAAAAGACATTCCTTTAGGAAGGAGATGAGCCGGAATTTCTTAAGTCAGAGGGTGGTGAACTGTGGAATTCATTGCCACAGACAGCTGTGGAGGTCAAGTCAATGGACATTTTTCAGGAGGAGATTGATAGATTCTTGATTGATATGGGTGTCAGAGGCAATGGGGGGAAGGCAGGAGAATGGGTTTGAGAGGGAAATATAGTCATACAGTGTGGAAACAGGCCCTTCGTCCCAGCATGTCCCATCTGCACTAGTCCCACCTGCCCACGTTTGATACCTGTCCTATCCATGTACCTGTCTAACTGTTTCTTAAATGTTGCGATAGTCCCTGCCTCAACTACCTCCTCTGGCAGCTTGTTCCATACACCTACCACCCTTTGTGTGAAAAACATACCCCACAGATTCCTATTAAATCTTTTGCCCTTCACCTTAAACGTATGTCCTCTGCTCCTCGATTCACTTACTCTGGGCAAAAGACTCAACCATATCTATTCAAATCATGAATTTATACACCTCTATTAGTTCATCCCTCATCCTCCTGTGCTCCATGAAATAGAGTCCCAGCCTACTCAACCTCTCCCTATAGTTCTGGCTCTCTAGTCCTGGCACCATCCTCATAAATCTTCACTGTATCCTTTCCAGTTTGATGACATATTTCCTATAACATGGTGCCAAGAACTGAACACAATACACTGAATGCGGCCTCACCAACTTTTTATGCAACTGCAACATGACCTCCCAACTTCTATACTCAGCCTGACCCGCTGAGTTACTCCAGCTCTCTGTGAAACGTCACAGAACAGGGCAAGATTAGCAAGTTTGCTGATGATACAGAAGTGAGTGGTTTTGCAGATAGTGAAGATGGCTGTGAAAGATTGCAGCAGGATCTGGATCAATTCGCCAGGTGGGGTACAGGGACAATAGTGGATACTTTGAAGCAGGCAGGGTCTGGTTAAAAATGAGTAATTGTGTGTGAAGTGGTGATTGGAGTGGGGTGGGTGTAGAAGGGCCCAGTCTTTGCAGACTGAGGTCAGGCTGTGAGTGGGTGTGAAGTGTTGGTTGGGGTGGGAAAGTGTCCACTCTTTTCATACTGGAGTCTTGCCTTAAGTAGGTGTGAAGTGGTGAATGGGAAGGGTCATTCTTTGCAGACTGGGATCTGGCTGTGATTGTTGGGGAAGGGGTACCAGGGTTACGTTTCTGATTTTCAAACCTGCAGTAAAACTCATTCAGGTCGTTCGTCAGCTGACGATTGTCCAAAGAGCGGGGGGCTTTCCTCTTACAGCTGGTGATTTCTTGCATGCCATTTCAAACTGAAGAAGATTCATTAGCTGAGAACTTGCTCCTCAACTTCTCAGAGTACCTTTCCTTGGCTGCTCTGATTCCTCTTCTCAGCTCTTTATCGATTAGGCTATCTTTTAACTCTTTAACGATTAGGCTATTGGCTTGACACATATTTGCCCCAACCCACCCTCCCCGATCTCGAAATTGAAATCTGTATATAATGATCCCATTAACATGTGTATTTATGTCACAAACTATGGAATTCATATTTTTCAGTATTGATATCAAGGAAAAGAAAGCAGTTCCAATTGTTTGATATTATTTGATATTGTCTAATATTATTCATATGGAGGAGAAAATATAATAGCTCTAATACCTACCTTAATTTTCCATCTCACTAAAGGTAATCCCCCTTTCCCCTCTCCCCTCCCCATCTCTCTCCCCCCTCCCCCCCTCTCTCTCTCTCCCCTCCCCCTCTCGCTCTCCCCCTCCCACACCCCTTCTCTTTCTGGCAGGGGGTGAAGACGAAAGTGGCGCGGGCCATGCGGGCGGGCGGGATGAAGGGGGCGTGGGCCCCGCGGGGGTCAATGGGGTGGGGTGGCGTGGTCCTAGCGGGGGGGTGGCGTGGGCCCAGCGGGGGCCAGCTACGGTGGCGTGGGCCCAGAGGGGGTGGTGTGGGCCCAGCAGGGGTGGCGTGGGCCAGGCAGGGGTGGTGTGGGCCCCACGGGGGTGGTCTGGACCCAGTGGGGGTGGCGTGGGCCCAGCGGGGGTCAGTGAGGGTGGCGTGGTCCCAGCGGAGGTCAGCAGGGGTGGCGAGGGCCCAGCAGGGGTCAGCGGGGGTGGCCTGAGCCCAGCGGGGGTGGCGTGGGCCCAGCGGGGGTGGCACGAGCCCTGTGGGGGTGGCGGGAGTGGCATGGGCCCAGCGGGAGTGGCAAGAGCCCAGCGGGGGTGGCATGAGCCCAGCGGGGGTGGCGTGGGCCCAGCGGGGGTCAGCGGGGGTGGTGTGGGGGGAAGATGGCTTGGGCCCGGCGGCGGAGGGAGGCAAGGGGAGCGGGCTCCGCCGCAGCGGCGTCTGGTGTTGGGGTTACATCCGTTGGGTTCAGATTCAGCCACTCTTGCCCGGCGACGGGAGAACAGAGAACTGGCCATTTCCAAAGTGGAAAAGTTGATTTGTTATTTCTGATTTTTTGTTTTTTTTTCCCCCGATTTTTTTTTTTTGTGATTTTTTCTTAGGGGTGGGGGAAAGGGGGGTGCAGTCACACCCAATGCCCCCCCCCCCCCACCCTTCGGACGGCTATTATATATCAATATTCAGCAATTGAAAATAATCCCACTTTGGACTCTGGGAAAATCAGGGAAAGAAATCTGATAGCAAAGTGAAGGTCAGGGTGAAGATTGTCTCTGACCATAATGAATTGTAGAGCAATTTTGAGGGGTTCATGACCAGCACTCATTTCTATATCTTACATTTTTGATAAAATTCCCAAGCGACAGACATGAAAATTATGATACTTTCATGCATTTAATCAAAACATGACTGCTCTAGAAACCTTCAAGACAAGCCACATTTCTCAATGTAAAAGAATGATCAAAATTAGCAACATTAATCAGAATATTAAAGCAAATATTAATTTGCAGAAGTTAAATGCTTAAATAACTGCAAAGTCGGATAATTACATTCTTCTAAAATTTAGTTTAATCCAAGTACACACAGTGTAATATTAAAATAACGGCAGTTCACATTTTTCTCATTCCATGAAGATTTTATTCAGCCAAAAACAGTTGATGAACAATGAGGCATAAGATGAACAAAACTAATAAAATCTTCTGAAAGTCTGCTCTGAGATTCAAAAGCAGGACTCACCTGGATTCCGTACAGCAAGAGTGACCTCTTGGTGGAGATTTGATCCAGGATTTGGCAGAGGCACAAGTTGGATAATCTGGCCATCTGGGTATTGGACAGGGCTGTGGAGTCGATACCCAAAACTCCCGACTCCGACTCCTTGATTTCTTGTGTTTCCGACTATGACTCCGACCCCTAGGTATAATAATTCTAAATCTGCTATGTGAAATTACACAAGATGGCATTTCATAAGAACTGCATGATTCATCAAGCTACCTTTTAAATCCATGTCCTTAAAGTTTTGAGTCTAATGGTTGTAGCTCTGCTATTGTGGCTTTTTTTTATTGTTTATTCTTAAAAAACAGAACAAAAACATTCTGCTTAAAGAAAAAAAAATACACATAGGACTATGACAAAATTTAAATTCCATTGAATTAACTAAAAATTATAAAACGTTACTCCTAAATTTATTAAACTAATGCCACAGGTATGAGCTAAATGGCTAAATTATGACAAAAACTCTCAAGTGCCATAGAAATTAAAACTAAATGCATGGGTAGTTAAGTTTGCTACAAAAGTGTCAATCCTGGCCAAAATAGAGCCAAAATAAAGCAGAGGATTCATGTATTTACAAGGCCAGTTAGCCCTTTCTGTATAAGAAGCCACAGGCTGCTAGCTAGTGCCGGGAGGTCTAGGTCCCAGATCAATACCTCAGATGAGGAAGGTCCAAGTATCTTTGCAATTGTTAGTATATATGAGAATCTTGCAGAGGAACTCCAAGGTATTGCAAATGCATGAGTTTGATTGGGTTACAGTAAAGGGATTGTAAATAATGTAAATAATGTTGCAAGGCAGTTACCTTGCTGTTTGTTGATTGGCCAGAGAGTTAAACCCTGGCAGAATTGTTTTGTGTTCCAGGATAAATGTTGCATTATTCAGATAACCTGACCTCCTTCCAGAAGCTTTGGTAAGAAACATTGTATAAGACTCTCTGTAATTGGGTTGGGGAACTGTCAATAATGTATTGATGTAATTGATATGTATGAATGATTGTAAGGAGAACCACCTCTATGTAGTTCGGCCCCTCAAGGTTCGTTGACCTACAAAAGGTAGCCCCCATTTAGATCGGTGTCGATCTTCTAGAAGGGCGCTTGGGACTGCATGACCTTTTGGGCAGTGTCTGCTTGCATGAGGCTGAAGGGCTTGGCCAGGCAGTTAGGTATCGTATAGGGGAATTTGTGTTTATTATAAGAATAAAGATTAGTTGGTCCAGTGCTTGATTCAGTGTTATTACTGAATTAGACTGGTGGGGGGGGAGGGGGGTAAGCTTTAGGAGAGTATTTACAAAAGTACATACCTAAAATGTATTAGTAATGTCATTAGGAGCAGAATTGATTCTGCCAGATCCTCTTTCATTTCATTCATCTGATTTAATTATTTTCAGTGTGGAGAACAGTCTCTCCATGCTCACCTGAGTGGCTGGTATGGCTGTTACTACCAGAGCTGCAAATGTTACTAGTTCTGGATAAACAGGGATGACTTCTTGTACTGTAAGTTTAGATGAGCAACCATATTTCTCTACTTCTTTTAAACCACTAAGAAAATCTTGCTTAAATTCCATTTAACATGATGTTTAACATCAAAAAGCTGCCTTTGCATGTTTAAACGGGAACACTTTGCTCTCGATTGTTCAATTATATTTAAATATTTTGCAAAATCTGACTTTATCATTTGAAGAGGATGAGAAGGACTTGGTACTCCATCTTACCAGTACAGGTAAGGAGCAACAAAAGGAATACAGTGCTGCAAACATATGCATTTCTGGATCATGAAAATTCGACTACTTTTTGCACAGAAAGCTTGATGAGAAGGCCGGACATTGCAGCAGAAAAGATTATCTTGCGTGCCATAAATATAGAGAAATGATGCGGTTGTCATCACAGCACAAGTACGGAAATATCTAGTCTGGATGAAGACAATTTTATACAACTATCTGATGTGTTTACACATGAGACCATGCCTGTTTCTCATCTTAATATACCCAAGAAAGAAGACTTGAAACAATGGCCTTACTTGAAGGATGTCAAGATACCTAAAATAAATTCTGGTATTGACCTACTTAGTACTTTGAAGGCATTGGAACCTGAAGAGTTTGTCAGCAGTCAAGGGGACAAACCATTTGCTGTGAGAACCTTAATCGGATGGGTTGTCTATGGCTCCTTGACAAGGAACAACAAAGGCAGGAATAACAATAACTACCCTGCTGCTGCTGACAATCGAATATCTACTGTAAAATTAGAAGAGCTACTGATCAAAAAATACTATCACGACTTCAATGAAAAAACCAACATGGAATCAGCAGAAATGTCCAGAGAGGAGATAAAGTTCTTGGAAATTATGAGTCACTCAGTACAGATGATAGAAGGACACTATTGTCTAGACTTACCTTTCAAACAAGAAAGTGTTAATCTGCCAAATAATTGTTGCATTGCAGAGCAGCACACCCAGAATTTGTAACGCAAATTTGGTAAGAATACAAAATGTCATGATGAATATACATCTTTCCTAAAGGAAATGATTGCCAATGATTATGCTGAAATGGTGCCAACAGACCAGCTGAATCGAAGTGATGGAGACCTTTGGTATATTCCACACCGTAGGATGAATCACTCAAGGAAAGGGGCCTTAGGGGTGGTCTTTGACTGTGCTACAGTCTTCAAAAGGAACATCACTGAACTGTAACTACTACAGGGTCCAGACCTTACCAATTCACTCATTGGTGTTCTCATTAAATTCAGACAAGAACCAGTTGCTTTGATGGCACTGTTTCATCATGTCAATGTACCAGAAAAGTAAATTGACTATTTGCGATTCCTACGGTGGCCTGATGGTGATGCACCACAGAATCTTGTTGAATACTGGATGAAGGTACGTCTTTGGAGCAGTGTCATCACCAAGTTATGCAAACTTTGCATTAAGGAAGACTGTCAAGGAGAATAAAGCTCACTTTCCAGAAGAGGTGACAAACACAGTAAAGAACATCTATGTGGATGATTGTTTAAAATCGATGTCTTCCGAAGAGGAAGCAATTCAAATGGTAAAACATCTGACTTCCCTCTGCAATAAGAAAGGATTCATTCTATCAGAGTGGATCAGCAACAGCCGTGTTGTGTTGGAAAGCATTCCATTAGATAACAGCGCCAAGGAGACCAGGGGCTGACTCGGGGCTGAGGCGGCGTTCCGGTGGCTGACGTGGCGAGTGGACGACATCATCGGGAGCTCGCAGGTCACAGGTTGGTGACCTGTTTTAACGGAGCTCCCGCGGCAACAGCTGCGTCTGCTGGACTGGAGGGCGGCATCTTCGGCAGCTTCGACCACCCCAGGCCGCGGAGCTTGAACCGGCCCGTTCGCGGAGCTCGGTTGAGCCACGGGACCCGGTGGGGTAACAACATCAGAGGCCTGGATCGCCTCAGCGCAGAGGGAGAATAAGGAGGGAAGAGACAGAGACTTTAATACTTTTGCATCCATCACAGTGAGGAGGTGCCTGGTGAACTCACTGTGGTGGATGTTAATTTGTGTTTATTGTGTGTTTTGTTATTTATTATTATATGTATGACTGCAGGCAACAAAATTTCGTTCAGACCAAAAGTTCTGAATGACAAATAAAGGAATCTAATATAATCTAATCTAATCTAATCTAAAGTTGGATTTGGACAAAGACAATCTGCCAATAGAAAGAGCACTGGGACTGCACTGATGTGTTGAAACAGATGTGTTCAAGTTCAGAATCTCAATTCAAGAGCGATCATGTACAAGAAGGGATATCCTATCCATGATTGATTCTGTTTACGGCCCTTTAGGATTTCTTGCACCATTTACACTGCCAGCCAAGTTTATTTTGCAGGATCTCTGTAGGAAAACTTGGATGGGATGAGAATATAACGCAAACCTTCTCTCAGCGATGGGCAGAGTGGTTAGCGGATCTCAACAAGATCTCCCAATTCAAGGTGGACTGATGCATGAAGCCTACAAACTGGTCAAATCAGATATGCACAGTTGCATCACTACTCGGATGCAAGTGAAAGTGGCTACGGTACTATTTCATATCTAAGACTGGAAAATGATAACAACAAAGTACATGTTGCATTCATAATGGGAAAGGTCAGAGTAGCATCATTGAAGCAAATGACGATTCCTAGAATGGAGCTTAAAGCCGCAGTCTTAGCTGTTAAAATTGACATAATGCTACGGAAAGAACTGCAGCTTCAGCAGGACGAATCTATCTTCTGGATTGATAGAACTACAGTGCTTAAGTACTTCAACAACGAAAACAAACAAACATTTGTAGGAAACAGAATCTCTTATGTAAGGACACAACACAAAGGAAAATCTTGCGGATGAAGCTTCCAGAGGACAAACAGCAGACCGCTTCTTAAGCAATAAGAGATGGATCAAAGGACCAGAGTTTTTTGTAAGCCAGACAGGGAATGGCCAAAGCTTGAATTGGGATTTGAAATCTGCTAATGATCCGGAAATCACAGTGAATGTTATTGTTGAGGATTCATCGGACTCAACAAACGATTTAATTACCCATTTTTCATCATGGAATAAGTTGATGACTGTGGTGGCTTGGTTTCTTAAAGCCAAAACAAGGTTATAGCTGTTTGTTCTAAAAAGAAAGATTACTGATGGTATCTTTGAAAAGGATCCTGATAAACTAAGAGAAAAGGTTGAAAAGAAGATGCAAGTCTTTAAGGCATTGTACCACGTATAGGGTTTATATATTGATGATCTTCTCAGGGCAGAAAAGACTAAGGCATTGTACCACGTATAGGGTTTATATATTGATGATCTTCTCAGAGCAGAAAAGACAAAGATACAAAGAAGAGATATCAACGTTGGAAGCTGGTGTTCATGGTTTCAAAAGAAGCAATCATTTGTACAAGCTTGATCCGGTATTGGAAGAAGGACTTCGGAGTGTAGGCGGTTGCCTGAATAGACTAGCAATGCCTGAAGAGGCTAAGCATCCTATTATTCTCTCGAAGGACTTTCATATTTCAATGTTACTGTTACGACATATCCATGAACAGATCGGACATGGAGGAAGAAAATCACACGCTGTTGCAACTTCATAAGAAATATTGGATTATCAAATCTAACTCTGCTGCAAGAAAGATAATAAAAAATTATACTGTGTGTAGGCGACAGCATGGAAAGGTTGGAGAACAGAAAATGGCATACTTGCCTCTGGAGAGAATTTTACCTGACAAACCTTTATTCACAGATATAGTAGATTACTTTGGTACTATAGAAGTTGAGAGAGGACAAAGTCTTGTGATAAGGTATGGTGTAATCTTAACTTGCATGGCAAGCAGAACAGTACATCTTGAAGCTGCATACACAGACTCCTGTATTCATACATTACGAAGGTTTATCTGTCGATGTGGTCAAGTTTCATCATTAAGATCAGATAATGGTACGAATTTTGTTGAAGCAGAAAGATAATTGAGAGAAGCACTTAAAGGCTTAAATCAGAATAAGATCCAGTGTTTTGCATAAGAAAGGGATAGAATGGAATTGTAATCCTCCTGCAGCATCCCATCACGTTGGTGTTTGGGAACGATTGATCAGCATGGTTTGAAATGTGCTACGCTTTGTTCTCAATCACTGTTCTGGACGATGAAGGATTGCAAACTCTATTTTGTGAAATTGAACCAATCTTAAATGATCGACCCATTACCAAGAGTCCTGATGATCCGAGTGACCTGCAAGCACTTACACCAAATCACATTCTTCTTTTGAAAACCAATCCAATACTACCACCTGGGCTCTTTGTGAAGGAAGATTTGTATATTAGATGCAGATGGAGACAGGTACAATATATGGCAGATCTTTTTTGGAAAGAGGACACAAGAATACTTGCCTCTAATCCAAGAATGACGACGATGGTTGAGAGTAAGAAGACATTTTATTCCAGGTGATATCGTTTTGGTGGTTGATTCCACTGCACCATGAGGTTCTTTGTTAATGGGAAGGATACTGGATATCATGCCAGACGTTAAAGGTTTGGTGCATATGGCATGACCAGACAAAGAAGAACACCTTGGTAAGACCTATAACCAAGATATGTCTGCTTCTAGAAGGCAAAGTTGAAGATAAAAGAATCGCTAAATAAGTCTGAATGTTAATAGATAGTTCATATTACTTTTGTCTTTTATGTATGTAAGCTTTTATAGCTCCTTTTTGTTTTAATGTTTATTGGTAATTGCTTTGTTATATACATAGAACAATTAGGGGCCAGTATGTAGGAGCCATTAAGCTTGTCAGTGTATAATAGCCATGTTTAATATTTTTAGTTTTAATCTGTCTGTACTTTTGCAGGCGAGATTTGATACGTAGAGGGATATGTCTACTTTGGAGGAGACTAGCACACTCATAGATTTGATGTACTAGTCAGTCTTGAGGGATGTAAAGGCCAGTGCTGCCAAGTTTTGTCAGAGCATTTCGGTATTCCAGTACCTGAAAATCAGTATTTTTGCTGTGAAAATCAGTATTTTTACGCTGTGTTATTTTGCTGAATTTTTTTTTTTTTAATATGTGGTCATACCCATGTCAGAGTACAAGAATGTATAACTTGTTTATTGTGTATTTGTAATAGTTTATTGTGTATTATATGTCATAGTTGCTTTCTCGCAACTCTCTCTCTCTGTTGGCTGCAGCCTTCGTCTGCTTCAGTAAGGGAAACTGGTCGGTGATTGGTCGCAATGCCCCTCGGAGGTTGCGTCTGATTGGCCGCCGAGTGACCAGCGCATTATGTGATTGGACACAATGCCCTTGGAGACAGCGGCTGATTGGACGGGAGGAGACCAATTTGTTGATTGGACAGGAAATTTTAAAGGAAGCTGGTCGATGATTGGACGCAACCCCCTTAGAGACAGTGGCCGCCAAATAATCGGGCACAATAAATTGACAAATACGAAAACAAAAAAATCGGAATTACGATTTAAATCGGAAGAATATCATGCCCGATCTGCAGTTCCTTCTTATTGAAGAAGAACCCTGGAAGAAACAACTCCTAATCCATTCCCTTCACAGATGCAGTCTAGCCCGCTGAGCACTGTGTTTTTTATTTAATTCTGAAATTGAAGATAGACATAAAGCTGGAGTAACTCAGCAGGACAGGCAGCGACTCTGGAGGGAAGGGATGAGTGATGTTTTAGGTCAAGTCCCCTCCCCTGACTGAACTGAACTCTCGTCGGTGAGAGTACTTGTGATTGGCTGAAAAAGGGTCTCGACCCCAAACGCCACCCACTCCCTCAAGCCGCTGAGCCACCCCAGCCTCAGTGTCCCGAGTCAAACAAAAAACACAGAGTGCTGGAGGAACTCAGCAGGCCAGGCGGCACCCGTGGAGGGAACGGACCAGGAGCCGCCCTGGGCCAGGGCACCCCCACAACAGGAAGGAATGCAGATGCAGCCGTCTCTGCAAAACGGCAAATGATTCCTGGAATGCCGAGGCGAAAGGGAGAGAGAGAGAGCGAGAGAGAGACACAGCGAGAGAGGGAGTGAGAGCAGGGGAGGGAGGGGGAGGGGGTGAGAGGGAGGGAGGGAATGGAGAAGGAGAGGGAGAGAACGAGAGACCCCAACCCACCAACCCCAAGCACCGCAGCAGACCAACGGCCACAAAAACATTCATCCACATCTTGAAACCCAAATCAACTGATTTAATCAGTTACAATCTCCAGAGGTACCGCATGACCCCCCCACATCCCTGCATTTTCCAAGCAGCAAGATCCCAAGTCAACCCCACTAGGCCGCCACCCCTCCATTGGCGAGTGGCATGCCAACGAAACAGGAAGTCAGGCCGATCCCGGCCGTTCCCACCTGCCCACTGCACCTCAGCCGGTATGATTATCTATGGTCGATTTTGCATTGTTAAATACGGACTTTAAAAAACTCCGTATTTAACAACTCAAAATCGTACATTCGTATTCTTGTCACATTTCCGTACAAAATATGGGAAATCCGTACTACTTGGCAGCTCTGGAAGGCTAACAGCTTTTACCACGATCTCACGAACACGATCTCATGAATATACGAGATGCCACACTATTATAAGAAGACAGACACTTATATGATTTATATGGCATGAATGCAACAGCTATTGAGAACAGAAAGTTCAGAGTTATTTCTTTGTAATGCATTCCTTCAATAAAGGCCAATTAATCAAGAAGCAACATCTGAAGAATTCGTTTTTGCTATCATAAGAGTTCAGTGAGTGCGTAAACTATAGCTCCATCACATTCACAAGAAGTAATGGCTATCGAAGTTGGCCTTTGAGAAGGTATAGAAACTGTCATTACAATACTGCTTAGATTGCATACAAAATGAATAATCAGGTTGGGAGTGAGGTCGCAGGCAGCCCTTGTTTCCTGTGGAATCACTATCGCAGCAGTGGTCAGAAACTTCTGGAGCAGAAAGAAATATCTGAGAAGTGGACAGCAAGAGATACATTATCCTCCATAACTTTTGGGACAAAGACACATCATTTATTTATTTGCCTCTGTACTCCACAATTTGAGATTTGTAATAGAAAAAAATCACATGTGGTTAACGTACACATTGTCAGATTTTAATAAAGGCCATTTTTTATCCATTTTGGTTTCACCATGTAGAAATTACAGCAGTGTTTAGATGTAGTCCCCCCATTTTGAGGCTTCGTAATGTTTGGGATACAGCAATGTCTTGTAAATGTAAATAGTCATGTTTAGTAGTTTGTTGCATATCCTTTGCATGCAATGACTGCTTGAAGTCTTCAATTCATGGACATCACCAATTGCTGGGTGTCTTCTCTGGTGATGCTCTGCCAGGCCTGTATTGCAGGCATCTTTAGCTTATGCTTGTTTTGGGGGCTAGTCCAGTTTTCTCTTCAGCATATAAAAGGCATGCTCAATTGGGTTCAGATTGGGTTATTCACTTGGCCACTCAAGGATTGACCATTCTTTTAGCTTTGATAAACTCCTTTGTTGCTTTAGCAGTATGTTTGGGATCATTGTCTTGCAGTAGAATGAACCGCCAGCCAATGAGATTTGAGGCATCTGTTTGAACATGAGCAGATAGGATGTCTATACACTTCAGAATTCATTATGCTTCTACCAACAACAGTTGTATCATCAATGAAGATAAGTGAGCCAGTATGTTGAGCAGCCATCCATGCACAGACCATCACTCCCCAAACACCATGTTTCATAGATCAGGTGGTATGCTTTGGATCTTGGGCAGTTCCTTCTCGCCTCCATACTTTCCTCTTGCCATCACAATCTTCATCTCAACTGTCCACAAGATCTTTTTCCAGAACTGTGGTTGCTCTTTTAAGTACTTCTTGGCAAACTGTAACCTGGCCATCCTATTTTTTACGGCTGACCAGTGGTTTGCATCTTGCAGTGTAACCTCTGAATTTCTGTTCATGAAGTCTTCTACAGACAGTGGTCATTGACAAATCCACACCTGACTCCTGAAGAGTGTTTCTGATCTGTTGGACAGGTGTTTGGGTATTTTCCTTTATTATAGAGATAATTCTTCTGTCATCAGCTGTGGAGGTCTTCCTTGACCTGACAGTCCCTTTGTGATTAGTAAGCTCACCAGTGCTCTCTTTCTTCTTAATGATGTTCCAAACAGTTGATTTTGGTCAGCCTAAGGTTTGGCTGATGTCTCTAACAGTTTTATCCTTGTTTCTCAGTCTCATAATGGCTTCTTAAATTTTCATTGGTCTTTGGTCCTCATGTTGATAAACAGCAATAAAAGTTTTCAACGGGGATGGAAAGACTGGAGGAAAGGGTACCCGGACGGAATGTCGAAGGATGAGAAGCAGAAGCGAAGAAGTTGAAGCCAAGATACCAAATGGACATGACGCCGAAAAGCCAAGACACCTGAAGGACACGACGCCGAAAAGCCAAGATATCAAATGGACACGACGCCGAAAAGCAAAGATACCAAACAGACACGATGCCAAAAGGATAAGAACCCGAACGGACACCACGCCGAAAGGATACGAAGCCAAATGGACATCACGAGGATAGGACAAACCGCAGAACGGACGTGACGTCTCCAGGGATGGGATTTGTCCGAGACTTAGTCAGCGATTGGTCCAGACCCCTGCGTCCATCACATCACTGGCCGGAGGGAGACGGGAGGATGGGGGGTGGGGGAAGCCTGTGCTTGCATTTGTAAAATGGTGGCAGTGACTCCAAGCTGCTATGATAAGTGAGTTTGGTATTCCGACTGCGCATGCCCATGTCAAAGGTCACTATAAATAAACAGCCCTATAAAGGAGTGGAGCAGTGAAGCAGTGGACCTTTATTTCTTCTGTTTTTTCCAGCTTTGATTCTTCCAGGTAAGAAAATAATGCTTTCAATCGAGGAAATATTTGTATTTATTTTTCCTTTGTTAAAAGCTAAGACTATTTTGTCATTTTGATTGCTTTGGTGAATGAGCGAGATCATGCTCGTCCGTGGTCGGTGTCGGGCCCAGGTCTGTTGAGTTGGTGCTGGGCCATCCTCATCCTCTCCCTGGTGTCCAGAGGTGGTCGGAGGAGTCGGGCCAGGTTTACAGTCGATGCGGGGAGGCCGAGTTGCTGCAGTGCCTTGTTAGTATGGCTGGAGCTCGGCTTTCCCCGGCACCGTAGGGGTTGGCCGCTTGTGGTCCCCAGCCCGTCGGGGAGTGGGGTTGGGCTGGGGTTGGTGCTTCTTCTCCGCGTTGGCTGTGGGCCTGGTGTCGTCGGTCCGGGGCTATCGGTTGGCCCGGTGGCAATTGAGTTGGGGTTGGCTGTATAATTCCGTTGCCTTTCACTATTCTGCTAAATTGAAGGCAACGGAATTCTTCATCAGCCCCAGCTAGGTACAACAATTTAACAATTTTAAAATGTAACAAGCCGATGCGTCTCCGGTAAGGAAGCGGCCGTTCCAAGCCGCTGAGAGGGTTCTTCCGACCCCTGAGCACTATCACTTGGCGAGAAGGGCCTGAAATATCGGACCCCGTAGCGGCGACTGCGGAGGCCTCAATAGGACGGACTATGGGTAGACAAAGGGGATGGGGACTGGACTTTGTGCCTTCCCTCACAGTGGGAACCATTGTGGGGGGATGTTTTTATGTTTAACGTTCCTTTATGTTATGTTTTATTCTTATTAATGTGCTGCAATGGCAATTTGAATTTCACTATACCAATTGGTGTATGTGACAACAAATGAACCTTTAAACCTTTGAGAAGGGTCTCAATCCAAAACATCAGCTATTCCTTCGCTCCATAGATGCTGCCTCACCTACTGAGTGTCTCCAGCATTTTTGTCTACCTTCGATTTTCCAGCATCCGCAGTTCTTTCTTAAACAGATTCATTATTGTTTATAGTTTTAATTGTACTATAACTCTTTATGTTTCTCACACCTCCAGTATGTGGTATATTTAACCTTTTTGTCCACAACGCATGTGTAACCATTGAGAAGGAGCTTCCTGCCACCACGTGCTGTTTTAACAAAATCCATGGTCAAACTAAAAGGTTTCTCAGAAAATAAACAAGTCGTATACTATTTACCCCTGACCAGAGGCATTAAAAGTAAATAAGTCGATTACTATTTCGACAAGACAAGAGGTGCAGGAGTGGGCCATTCGGCCCTTTGAGCCAGCACCGCCATTCAATGTGATCATGGCTGATCATCCACAATTAGTACCCCGTTCCTGCCTTCTCCCCATATCCCCTGACTCTCCTATCTTTAAGAGCCCTATTTACCCCCTACCTGAGGGATTAAACAAAATTATACTTGTTTCCTTATCGATATGCAAAGTTGTTTTTCAGCTTTTCGATGTCAGGGATTCAAATAAATTTATATTTGATTCCTTTTCGATAGGCCTAAAATCTGACGGGCAATGAACATTACGTCGAAAAGCCTCTGTGGCAATGGCAGCAGCTTGGAGTCACTGCCACGAATTTGCAAGCTCAAGCTCCCCCCCTACCCTCACGTCTCCGCCCAGCCAGTGGTGTGATGGACGCATGGGTCTGGACCAATCGCTGACAAGGTCTCGGACAAATTCCGTCCCTGGAGACGTCATATCCGTTCAGCAGCATTTCAACATCATGTCCGTTCTGTGCCTTGTACTTTCGGCGTGGTGTCCGTTTGGCTTCGTACCCTTTCGGCGCAGTGTCCGTTCGGGTTAATATCCTTTCAGCATGGTGTCCGTTCGGGTTTGTGTCCTTTCGGTGTTGTGTCTGTTCGGTATCTTGGCTTTTCGGGGTGATGTATGTTCAGCATCTTTCTTCAGCTTGTGGTCCTTCAACATCCTGTCCGTGCACGGGAGGCAGACTAGATGGACAAGATAAAGATCTCTACACCTACTCTTGAGTCATGATGAGATACACCACAGAAATACGCCCTTGGCCTCACCGTCCACACCGATTACCACCGATCATTAATACTAATTCTATATTAATCCCATTCTGTATTCTCCCCACATACTTATCAACTGCCCTCAGATTCTACCACTTATTTATCCAGTAAGAGGCAGTTGTCACTGGTCAATGAACCTACTAATCTGCACGTGTTTGGAATGCTGAACGAAAAAGAAGCTCCCACAGGAAGCCTGTGCAGACACAGGAAGAACAGATGGCACTCAAAGTCTGGATTGTACCCTGGTCTCTGTGATGCAGCAGCTCAACTGGCTGTGCCACCCACATCTGTCAGCCATCTGAAGAATTTTGTACCTTTCTGTAAGATTGCTTCATTCTTCTATATTCTGAAAATATAGGCTTAACCTCTCTTCTGTGATGAATCCACAATGCTAGGAATTAATCATGTTGCTGCACCCCCTAATTGCCAGTAAATCCCATTGCAAGTACGTTCTTCTTTAGATAGCAAGACAAGACCCCGACACAATATTCTAAATATGTTCTGAGCAGGTTCTTAAATGATAGGAAAAATACATCCCTACTCTTATACTCACTCATGTCCTCTAATATTGGATTAGATTAACAGAGAAAGTGGAAGTAGTAAAACGATTAACATATCTTAAAGTTGATAAATTTCTAGTCACAGACAAAGTACATTCCAGACTACTAAATGAAGCAAAGAAGGAAAGACTGCTATTGTTAATCCGCCTGGCTGGGGGATTAAGTATCTGCTGATGTTGTATTGTTGACTGAAAAAGAAAATAACTGAGTTAGTTTAATTGTGGTGGTGATAAAAATATTGACACCCATTATGAAAATGATATATACACTTAAATAGAATGGAAAGTAATCAAGGATAGCCATCTTAGATTTATTAAGAGAAATGTCAAAATAATTGAAACTCATGTCAAACTTATTGAATATTTTGAGGTTTTAACAAAGCGGATCATTGAGTGTAATGTGTTTGCAGTCAGGTACATTGATTTTTAGCAAGGCCTTTGATAAGGTCTCACATGACAGCTATTCACAAAAGTAAAGTTCCTTAAAATCCAAGGGAGAATGACAAATTTGATGAGAAATGAACTCCACCCCAGCAAGCAACAATTGACTGCCATTTTTCTGATTGGAAGACGCAGGTGAAATGCTGATACAGTGACAATTGATGCATTTCTTATACAAGAAAATAATCTACTCTTTGTTTTAAAGAAAAACAAGCTGGGTGACAGTGTGAATTGTAAGGAGGATGCTATGGGAATGCAGGGTGACAGGTTGGGTTAGTGGGCAGATGCAAGGCAGATGCAGTTTAATGTGGATACATGTGAGGCTATTCACTTTGGTAGCAAAAACAGGAAGGCAGATTATCTAAATGGTGTCAAATTGAGCAAAGGGGAAGTACAACAGGATCCGGGGGTCCTTGTTCATCAGTCAATGAAAGTAAGCATGCAGGTACAGCAGGCTGTGAAGAACGTGAATGGCATGTTGGCCTTCATAACAAGAGAAGTTGTTTATAGGAGCAAAGAGGTCCTTCTTCAGTTGTATAGGGCCCTAGTGAGACCATACCTGGAGTATTGTGTGCAGTTTTGGTCCCATAATTGAAATAAGGACATTATTGCTATTGAGGGAGTGCATCATAGGTTCACAAGGTTAATTCCTGGGATTGTGGGACTGTCATCTGCTGAATGGAGCAGCTGGGCTTGTATACTCTGGAATTTAGGATGAGAGGGCATCTTATTGGAACATCTAAGATTATTAAGTGTTTGAACACGCTAGAGGCAGGAAACATGTTCCCAATGTTGGGGGAGACCAGAACCAGGAGCCACAGTTTAAGAATAAGGGGCAAGGCATTTAGAAGGGAGATGAGGAAACACTTTTTCACACAGAGAGTTGTGAGTCTGTGGAATTCTCCGCCCCTGACGGCGGAGGAGGCCGGTTCTCTGGATACTTTCAACAGAGAGCTTGATAGGGCTCTTAAAGATAGCGAAGTCAGGGAATATGGGGAGAAGGCAGGAATGGGGTACTAATTGGGAATGATCAGTCATGATTACATTGAATGGCTGGAAGGGCCGAATGGCCTACTCCTGCACCTATTGTGAAAAAAAACCAGAAATGCATTACAGGTCTCTTAAACTGGTAAAATCATTTGACGATGTTCCACAGGAGTACATGACAGAATTTGACATGGAACCAAGCGAGGATAGAAAACTGAACATTTGGTCACACAGTGGTTTTTCGGAGCAGCTCAAAGGAGACAAAGGCTCAGAGTCACTGAAGTTTATGGAGGAATTCCAGATTATGCCAATACCTACAATGTTGGAAACTGAAAATAAATCAGAATTGCAAATTGTATACATCCGATTTTGAAAAAGTTAGCAAAATGCTTCACACTACCATTATGTATTATTAGGGGCATAGAGAAAAGGAGTGTTTTTGTGAACACTTTAATGCCTGGCAACTTGATTGCGTAGCATTATTTCATTCAGCATTGCGAGCTGCAAATGGATTTTTCCACTTACAAAATAAAGTAATTACCAAGTCAATTTGCATCACCACAATAACAATTCAGTGAGACGCTTCCTGAAGCTGGTCACCTTCATGAGCAAGACATGTTTTCTGCATTTTAGCCACACAAGGTGAAAACATTCCTACAATATACCAATTGCCACATTGTGGTGGAGCCTGTAGAATGTGTCCAGGTGCAATTCTGTATTACTCCTGCAGTGGATGATATGCAAGTAAACTATTTACACTTATGCTCGCCTACACATCCACTATCACCCCATGTCGTCGCTGCCCTCCCCCTTCCCCCAATACTATTGGCATTCTCAATCCCATCCCCATATCTTCATACTAGCCCAAGGCCCCAATCTTCCATCGCACCCAACAGGATCAAAACCCTGCTACCGATGCGGCTCGATTGCCCATCATCACGAGTGCCCGTATATCGAGCCCGTTTGTTATGCCTGTTAGCAAAAAGCTCATCTCCAGGCAGTGTCAATCCACAGGAAAGCTGAGAAAGACCAAGAAAGCGCAAAACATAGTCGATCAAATCACGGAGACCATTTCGATTGAAGTGCTCAGTGTGTCTACGATCACCGACAAGCCGAGGATTTTGCTGCGGGTCTCGAACGTCGATCTAAAGTTCCAGGTGGACACTGGTGCAGCTGTATCGCTAGAGGGTCAGGACATCTGGAAGAGCATCGGATCGCCGAAATTGAAACCGACCGACATCCGCCTTTTCGGATACGGACGAGAGCCCATACCCACGAAAAGCAAATGCACTGTCGCCGTTTCCTGTAATGGTATAACACAGATGTTGCCGCTGATCGTCGTTGGCAAAGAAGGTACATCCCTGTGCGCCATCGACTGGATCCATGCTTTCAAGCTTGACATGGTTGGACAGGCTAGATGCAGGAAGATAAGGGGGAAATCTTTTAGGACTGAGATGAGAAAAACAATTTTAATACAGAGAGTGGTGAATTTCTGGAATTCTCTGCCACAGGAATGTAGTTAAGGCCAGTTCATTTGCTATATTTAAGAGGGAGTTAGATGTGGCCCTTGTGGCTAAAGGGATCAGGGGGTATGGAGAGAAGGCAGGTATGGGAGGTGCCTGCCTTCCGTAGGCCCACTCCTGCACCTATTTTCTATGTTTCTATGAATGCCTTGATCTACGATGGATCAACAATGGCATTGTCATCGACCACGGATTGCAACATGGTCAGCAAGTGCAAGAACAACCTGCAGAAGGTTCTTGACCAGTTTCCGGCCGTTTTCGCACCTGGACTCGGGTATTGCACAAAGATAAAGGCACAGCTCATACTCAAAGAAGATGCCTTCCCTAAGTTCTTCAAACCAAGACCAGTTCTGTTCAGTTGAATGGTCGCAGTCGACAAGGAACTCTGCCGTTTTGAAGAAATGGGAATTATCACCATTCAGAACACCCATAGTTGGTGTTCAGAAGCTTTGCGGCAAGGTGCGCAACTATAGCGATTACAAAGCGATTGTAAACCCTCAATTGCACATTGATCAACACCCCATACCAAGAGTGGACGAGCTGTTCGTCAAGCTGCAAGGAGTACAGTACTTCTTGAAATTGGACATGTCCGACATATATCTCCAAGTGGAACTGGACAACGAGACAAAAAACACGCACAAGGTACTGTTCAGCTACAACCGATTGTCATCTTCCAGAAACTGGTCAACAATCTGTTTGCTGGGCTCCGTATGTATCCGCCTACCTGGATGACATGCGAGTGACCGGACAGAGGAAGAACACCTGCAGAATCTAAAACAGGTCATCACGGCATTCAACAACTACGGCATGAAATGGCGCATGGACAAGTGTGCATTCTTCCAACAACAGGTCACATAACTTGGACATGTGATTTCGGCAAGTGGTCTGAAGCCATCGGAAGAAAGATTGGACGCCACTCTTTCTTCCGATGGCTTCAGCCACTTGTGAAATTACCGATGGCCTAAAATGTGAAACGGCTTGAAAGCTTAATTGGCAAGGTGACCTATTGTGGCAAGATCGTACCGACACTTTAGACTTTGGGCGCACCAATGAACAACCTGCGAAAACAGGACATCGAATGGCACTTTTGTCCAAAGAGTGTGCCCATACATTCACCAGGTTGAAGTAGATGCTCGCCCAGAATTTGGTCCACCATGACCCATCGAAGCCGATCTCGCTGGCCACCGATGCATCGCCATATGGTCTTGGAGCTGTGATCTCACAAACAGCACCGAACGGCAAGGAAGAACCAATCGCGTTTGCATCCAAAACGCTGACAACCGCTGAGAAAAACTAGACAAGTGGAGAAAGAAGCACTGGCGGTCGTGTTTGGTGTCCGGATGTTCCACCAATATTTAAGTGGGCGACATTTCCTGCTCATCACTGACCATAAGCCGCTGCTGACTATTTTCAGTCCGGAGAAAGGTTTGCCTGTCATGATGTTGCAGCGTCTACAACGTCGGGCCCTGATCATGATGGGATATCATTGCACCATAATTTGCCGACAGCCTGTCGAGCATGCCAATGCAGAAGCACTGTCTCGTCTACCGATTGGACGCAACCTGACATTTGATAAAGAGGAGGCAATTATGCAAATTGAGATGGACGTGAACTTGCTCAACACGCGGATCATCGGCGATTTCCCCATCTCCGCAAGGACGGTCGCCAACTACATGAGCACAGACCCCATTTTGTCGAAGGTATGACATTTTGTCACTCAGGGGTGGCCGAAAAGGTCTAAGCTGGACAAGGAATTCCACTCATTCCACAATGCCCAAACGGAAATCTCCTCAAAGGATGGCATTCTGCTCCACGATTGTCAAGTGATCATTCCGACGGAACTGCGATCGCAAATTCTGAAAATGTTGTACAGGCCACACATCGGAATGCATGTGTGGTGGCCGAATATCAAGACCGATATTAGCCGACCACTGCAAGGACTGCACACCATGTGCCAAAACAGTGCCAAATCCGCGGGCAAAGACCGCCACATGACCCGTCCTCGACCAACCATTGCAGCGCATCCACATAGACATTGCCAGACCATTCCTGGAGGACATGTGGATGGTCGTCCTGGTCCCCCATTCGAAATTATCACTGTATACTATGTACAAAACAATCTGCTATCACGTTATCCAAATGAATAAATATCCGGCCACCGAAACAACCACTTCCGCTGGACGATTTTTTTTTTTTTTTTTTTTTTTTTTTTTTTTTAAATATTTTATTTTATTAGAAGTAAGCACAGTCATATGGCACCAAAGTGCCTAATATATATTTTCATAATACATTTTATGTACAACTTCTTTTTTTTTTTTGTTACATTGAAAAAAGATGAGAATAAGAAAAAGAAGTTAGATAGTAAAGGATAGAAAAATGTGAAATATATAGTGTGTGAAGAAAGAAAACGAGTAAATGAAGAAAGTTGAGAGAGAAAATAGTGAAAAGAAAAGGAGATCATTATTTATAGTCTTGACCAACCCTCGTCCAGTCCTGAAACAGTTATTTTTTACAGTTGTGTTGCACCATATGATTCCAAAAAAACGACGAATGGAGACCAACTCGTTATGAATTGGTCTGATTTATCCATTAGGAGGAATCGCATTTCCTCAAGATGAGCGGTGTCCAACATACTTGCAATCCACATTTTAAGCGTTGGTATTGATGTACCCTTCCAAAATTTAAGTATTAATTTTTTTGCTATTATTAAACCATAATTAAGGAATAGATTTTGAGACGCGTTCAATTTATTCCCATCTTCCATTACACCAAATATAATCATTTCAGTATTAGGTTCCATTCTTGTCTTGAATAATTTTGTAAGTATTTCAAAAATATCATTCCAAAATCTATAAAGTTTTATGCAGGAAACTAAGGAGTGTGTTATAGTTGCCTTTTGGGCTAGACATTTATCACAAGTGGCGGATATATTTGGATAAAATTTGTTCAATCTTGTTTTTGAATAATATAATCTATGTACAATTTTAAATTGTATTAGATTATGTCTTACATTAATTGAACATTTGTGAATATATATCAGGTATTTTTCCCATTTAACCTTCGTAATTTTTATCATTAATTCCCGTTCCCACTCTTCTCTAAGTACCTCTGTCGATGGTAGGTCTATATTTAGAATACTATTATATAAATAGGATATTAATTTTTGTGAGTCAGCTTCAATATTCATTGCTTCTTCCAATAAGTCAGGAGTTACTTTTTGATATCCTTGTATATATTTTTTCACAAAGTCGCAAATTTAAAATATTGGTTGTTTTTCAATTTAAATTTTAATTGTAGTTGTTGGAATGATAGTAGGTTTCCTATTTCGTACATATCCCTGATCCTTCTAATTCCGAGACTTTCCCATTGGTTATATGTCTTATCAATAAGAGATGGTTTAAATAAAGGGTTATTCGCAATTGGCATTAACAGTGATAGATTTCTTAATTTTAAAGATAATTTTATTTGTTTCCAAATTCTTATTGTACCATATATAAATGGGTTCTTCTTATATATTGTGTTATTCAGTTTTTTGGGGGAAAAAGAGGATCGTTCCTATATTACAAGGATGACAATCCTCCTTCTCCATTTTTATCCATTCTGTCTGTTGTGTAGAACTATCCAACCAATAAATCATATTCTTAATATGCACTGCCCAGTAATAATACATAAAATTCGGAAGTGAAAGTCCCCCGACCTCTTTTGGTTTACATAAGTGTTTTTTTGTGATTCTATGTGATTTATAGTCCCAAATATAATTTGTAATGTTAGAGTTTAATTTAAAAAAAAAATATTTTGGTATATATACCGGTATAGACTGAAATAGGTATAGTAATTGTGGTAAGAAGATCATTTTTATTGCATTTATTCTACCTAATAATGATAAGGGAAGTGTTTTCCAAAATTTAATCCGTGTATTAAGTTTATTTAATAAAGGTATGAAATTAGCATTGAATAATGCTTTATATTTTCTAGTAATCTGAATACCCAAATATTTAAATTTTTCTGTTGCGATTTTAAAGGGGAACTTCAGTAAGTGTGTAGATTCTTGAGGTTTTAATGTCATGATTTCGCTTTTGTTCCAGTTTATTCTATATCCAGAAAAAGACCCAAATTCCTCTATTAAGTTTAATAAATTTGGTATGCTCGTTTGTGACTTTGTAATATATAAAAGTATATCGTCTGCATATAATGAGATTTTATTCTTTGAGTCCCTGGTATTATAGCCCTGAATATTCGGATGAATTCTTATACTTTCAGCCAGGGGTTCTATCATAAGGGCAAATAGCAGGGGTGATAGTGCACATCCCTGCCTATTACCCCTTGATAGTTGAAATTTTTGAGATAACATGTTATTAGTTAAAATTCTTGCCATCGGTTTATCATATAATAATTTTACCCATGTTATAAAATTCTCTCCCATGTTAAATTTTTGTAGTACTTTATATAAGTATTGCCACTCTACCTGATCAAATGCTTTCTCTGCATCCAAAGAAATAATTGATATATCTTCTTCCTCTACTTTATGCGAGTACATTATATTAAACAGGCGTCTCAGATTATTAAATGAGTATCTTTTTTGGTATAAACCCCGTTTGATCAGGGTTTATCAGTTTACTAATATATTTGCTTAATCTACTTGCTAAAATCTTTGCTAAAATTTTCTGATCTGTATTTAAAAGTGATATAGCTCTGTACGAGCCCGGATCTTCTAAATCTTTATCTTTTTTTGAAATAAGCGTAATAGTTGATTCTGTTAGTGTTTCAGGTAGTTTGTTTTCTTTAAAAGCATGGGAGTATAAATTAAATAAATAAGGGGCCGTTATCTCCTGAAATTTTTTATAAAATTCATTATTAAAACCATCTGGTCCCGGTGTCTTACCATTTTTCAACGATTTTATTGTTTCACCTATTTCTTTGATTGTAATTTGAGCTCCTAGTTCCTCTTGTTCCAAAGGGTCCAGTATTGGAAGATTACAGTTATCTAGAATTTTTTTTATTTTACTATCTTCTATTTTAATTTTAGATGTATATAAGTTTTGGTAAAATTGGGCAAATCTATTATTAATATCTTTAGGTAGTATTAGTAATTCGCCTTTCTCTGATTTAATTTTGGTTATAGTATTTTCCCTTTCTTTTTTTTGCAATTGGCGAGCTAAAAGTTTATGTGGCTTGTCACCAAACTCAAAATGTTCCTGTTTTGTAATTTGGAATAGTCTTATTACTCTTGCCGATAAAATTCGATTAAGTTTAAATTTCAGTAATACTATCTTATTGTGTTTATCTGTCGTGGAATCTTTGGCATTATCCAACTCTAACTGTCTGATTTCTTGTTCTAACAACAATTGTTCTGTCTTATTCTTTTTATTTTGAAAACTTTGGTATGAAATTATAATTCCTCTCATAAATGCCTTAAAAGTTTCCCATAATAAAGAAGGCGAAGTACCTGGTATATCATTTGTATCAAAAAAAAGTTTCATTTGTTGTTTTAAATATTGATAGCCTTGCACGTCATTTAAAATATGTGTATTAAACCTCCAAAAAAATTTTTTACCCGCCATTCCCTCAAATTTTACTGAGAATGTCAACGGAGAGTGATCTGAGATACTACTAATGTGGTATGTTGGGTTGTTTGTATAAGGCATTAATTTCATGTCCACTAAAAAATAATCAATTCTTGAATAAGTTTTATGCACCGGAGAGTAAAACGAGTATTCCCTTCCAACTGGATTAGCAGATCTCCATACATCTATTATATTAGTATTTTTTATATATGTATTTAGAAGTTCGCTAGTTTTAGATTTTAAATTACTCTTCTTTTGTTTTGATGACTTATCTAGATATGAATCTAAAACACAGTTAAAGTCCCCCCCTATTATCACATTTTGGTAATTAAACTCTGATATTATATCAATAATTTTATCAAAAAATTGGGGGTTGTCAAAATTCGGAGCATAAATATTTATCAAAGTTAGTGGGGTTGCATAAATTTCACCCGAGACTATAGTATACCTTCCCTCTTTATCTGATATAGTATTCTTTAATTTAAAAGGAATACCTTTCCTAATAAGAATAGCTGTACCCCTAGATTTAGAAGTAAATGAGGAGTAGTATGTTTGGCCTATCCAATCGCCTTTAATCTTATTTGTGTTTGTTGTTTCATGTGGGTCTCCTGCAAAAACATTATGTCGCTTTTCAACGATTTTAGTTGGGCAAAAATTTTACCCCTCTTAATTGGTTCGTTGGCACCCCTTATATTCCAACTACAAAATGTAATTCCTCCATTCTTTATTTGTTTATCGTCTTGCATTGTAATCAGGGTAATATTCCTGAATCATATGGTGCAACCAAATACCTCAGAATTTTAGGACTTGGGTGGTCATCCCGGTTTATTAGATTTATATTGCATCTCCTTCTTGTAAAGTGCCTTAGAAAAAGAAAAAAAGAATGTGATATACAATTACTTTCAAAAAAATTAAACAGATAAAAATTGTGCTTTAAAAAAAAAGGTGCTATTAAGGTATCTAAGGGAAGATACCTTAAGGACGAATAGCCATCAATGATGGCAAAAAATGTATCGACCTCCGTGATGTTGTTATACATTGAGCTCCTCCCCCTTGGTGAATCCTCATAAAAAGTTACATACCGTTTCATATTTTGTCTTTTCTTATATGAGTTTATCAAACCAGTGCGTGACAGCCGAGAGAAAAAATAAAAAATTAAAAAAAAAAGTTACCAGGAAGAGACATAAGGAGTAAAAAAAAACCCCAAAACAAATATAGAACACAACATATACACGATTTTGTATAAGTATATATGTCCTTCCAATTATCCAATCTTAATCTAATCTAAACTTTCCAATATATATCCCCCCAGGATTCTTACATAATATCCCATTCTATAACTACCATACATCATACAGGCCGGTACCAAAGGGTTAACTACCGTACAGGCAGGTGCCAAGGGGTTAAACTTTGAGCTTTTCATCCAAGGTTGAATATAACCAAGCTCTCTGAATAACACATTCCAACGAGATAAGCTTTTTAATTGTCTGGTTAGCTCGGCCATTTTAATCAGTTCAAAGCTCTGTAAAAAGTTCAATCTTCTTCTTTGTCGGCAGCTTGCCCCGATGTTTTCTTAACGATGTCCTCTGCATACTTTAAAGCTTTTCCGGGCACTGCAAATGAGCGTTCAACGCCATTATAAGATATCTTCATTTTTCCGGGAAAGTAAATTCCATATCTTACTCCCGGGACATCCCTCAAAGTGTGTCTTGCCGGTGTAAACAATCTCATTTTCTGGACTACCTCAGGAGAGTAATCGCGAAATATTCGCACATTATCCCCACGGTATGTTAGCTTCTTGCCATGAATGATCTTTTTCAATATAAATTCAACTGAAGAGATGTCACGGAATTTCACGATTATCTGTCTTGAATAATTTTTTCCTTTTGCAACATACCCAACTCGGTTAGCGACGTCTATTCTTGGTTCTTCTGACAGTTCAAAGACATCTTTGAGCAAATCAGTAACGAAAGTACATGCTTGAGATTCATGCCCTTCACGTCCTTCCTTTACTCCCAGAATTCTCAAGTTATATCTCCGAGTTCTTGATTCCAGGTCCAGACATTTATCAGTCATTCTTCCAAGTTTTTCCTCTTCAGTTTTCTGTGATTGTTTCAAACTCTTTATTTCTGAGACAATCTCTTTTATCTCATTCTCCATTTCTTCCATTATCTCGTCCAGCTTTCCGAAATCATCCTTTACACCTTTAAATTTCTTGTTGTAATCATTTTCAATTCTGACACACTCTGATGTTAATCTCTTATCAAATTCCTTATTCTGCTTTTTCAGTTCTTTTAACTCACTGCAAGTATTATCAATTTTTTGAGAAAGTTTCTCCATGCTAGTTTCCATGTGAGACTCCATACTTTGCATCTTCTCCAGTGTAATGTTAATTGTAGCATTCATATCTAAAAGCAATTGCTTCACTTCTTTCTCCTTCTTGTCTCCTTTTGTTGCCATTTCAAACAGAGACCCTTGTCTGTATGAATCTTCTTCTTCTGAACCTTCTTCTGTCGTTTGCAGAGTATCCAATACTTTCTCGAGCTGAAGGCTGATAGTGTTTTTCACTGGCGCCCTTGAACGATTATCTCTGCTCATTTAAACTCATTTAAACACCCGATTTCACCATTAATCTCCCCGATTTTCACGTCTTCTTCTGATGATATCACCCTTATACAACACCAGGCAACTTCGGTGAGTTTTTTAAAAATCGGTGCTGACTTAAAACGGCTTTTACAATTTTTTTACGGGGGAGAAGCTCAATGCCGCGCCTTAATTCTCCATGACGCCGCCGGAAGTCTCCCCGCTGGACGATTTGTTCGCCATTTGGGGATTGCCTTTAAAAATTGTAAGTGACAATAGACCCCAATTTGCCTTGCAAATGTTCAGTGACTGGTGCAAACATCATTCAATCATGCATCTGACATCAACACCTTTTCATCCACCCTCAAATGGGGAGGCAGAGAGGCGCGTTGGCTTTTTCAAGCTGGGCATTTGAAAAGAAATCAAAATAAATTGGCATTGCGCAATTTCTTGCAGCAATATCGAACCGTTCCAAACTGCACTACCGGTCGGACTCCAGCGGAGATGATGCTAGGGCGTCAAGTGCACTCTCTCCTATCAGTTTTGAACTCGCCCTGTAATTCTTATATGGCGGACACTCAGCCGTAGTCACCAAATTCAACATTGGTGACTACATATGTTACCGCAATTATACGGCCAAGCAATGCAAATGGTGCGCTGGCAGGATCATGGATCACATTGGAACCAAAATGCACACCGTCCAAGGAGAAGGACAATGCCAACGGCATTATGACCAATTAAGAAGCCGCATCCCTCCAGCGAAGACTGCGCAGAACCTGACCAGAACCAAGCAGTCAGACAACCCTGGTGCCAAATCATGTGGACACTGGAGTGCCTGACTTTGACGAAGTTCCGCCAGACGAACTCCCCCCAATTTGCCTGCGGTCCTTCGTCGATTGACATGTTGCAATCATGGTATTCCCCCAAGGCGACTCATTCGGGAATAGACATTCAAACTGGAAAGGGGGAGTGTGATGATTGGTGGATTGTGAGTTGTGGGAGGACCGTTGCTCCTCCCGTGCAGCAGGTGGCGCTGCACAGGACAAAGGAGATGTATTGTACATAGTTTTGTACATAGTATACAGTGGTAATGTGCAGTCAGATCATGTGGTTGCAGCCATTTTTAGTTGTCTTGCTGCCAGCATTGAGTTAATGTAATAAAGACTTCTGTTGTACCTTGAAGACTCTCTGTTGTACCTTAAATTTTTAGAGTAGAAATTCCAAATCCTTGCTGACTCTGCCTACAACAATGTTGCAATCCGAGGACACCGAGTCCTGGCAGCAAGTAAAATCCAATTTTTTCCCCTGGCAGCATTTTTTTTCAAGTTTAAAATGATGGAGGATAAATAAGGGGAAATGAGCTGCCCCTGCACTATGGGTGAGTGGCGGAATATTGCGCTGGGGGAACGGGTGAGTGGTGGAATAGGCCTTATGTGCGGGCCAGGTCCCCCGGTGTTACAGGGACCCAACAGGTTAGCAGGGGAAGAAGTGGCTGGACAATACCTGGGTGATAGACGGATATAGGCAAGAGTACTTTTTGATAGGCAAATTAATGAACAAAACCCAGAGATGAAAATACAAAGTTCGAGAGAAGGATAAAAGTCATGAAATGTGAATCCAGGGGAAGGAACATTGGAGGAAAATGATGGTGGGAGGGGGAGAAAAAAGGTATGCAATCCAACTGGGGCATAGGGAAGTGTCTGCAGTTATTTTGTCACAGAGCATTAACTGAACATTTCAACTATTGTATGATGTGTTCTGACCAGCTAAATAAGTGTTCACACCAAAATCTTGAATGCAGCTCTATGAGTCAATTCTTAATTGCTGGAAATGTTCTGATTAAAAAGTCACCAATCAGAAACACTGACTTTGTTACTCAAATGCAGTTCTTGGGGACTACTTTCGCAGACTTTATCATCCATCTAAAAATGGTCAGAATATCCCAAATTCTTCGACTATTAGCTCCAGTGTCAAAGCGATAACAGAAAGTCTTTTGCATGTGAGAATGTTCCCTTTACAGGTCATCCCCAAGTTTTGGACAACTGACATAGATACCTCTACATTTGAACAAACTCCTATAACAGCATTAAATTATAAAGTCCAAAATATGAACATATTAGTATTGGTTTATTAATATCATATGTACCGAAATAGTGAAAAATGTTGTTTTGCATGCTCTCCTGGCAAATCATAACATATGTGAGTTCATCAGTTAGTGCAAAAGAGAAAATAAACGTAATATTACAGGTAGAGAAAGTGCACATAAAAAAAGTGCAAGGATGGCAACATGGTAGATTGTAAAATCAGGAAATTAATCCCTAATCTATCAAAAGGACCGTTCGAGAATCTGATAACAGCAGGGAAGAGGCTCCTGACCAGCTCAACCTCAGTACTGGGCATGCTCTCCTCTCCACTTCCTGAAGTTGATGAGCAGCTCCTTCGTTCTGCTGACCTTGAGGGAGAAACTATCTCCTTCCTGTACTCCGTCTCATCATTGTTTTAAATCAGGTCCACTGATATTGTGTCATCTGCAAACTTGTAAATGCAATTAAAGCAAAATTTGGCTGCACCATTGTGAGTGTATACGGTAATAGGAAGGGGCTGAGAACACAGTCTTGTGGGCCCTCAGTGTTGAGAATTATCATGGAGGATAGTTCATTGTCTACCCTTGATGATTGCAACTTATGGGTCCGAAGTCAAGGATCTAGTTGTAGAGGGAGATCCTGAGATTTAGGTCCAGATGTTTGGAGAGTTTATTTGGGATGATATTGTTCGAGGCACAGCTACAGTCAATAAATGGGAATCTGACATAGGTGTTCCTGTTCTCCAGATATTTGAGGTATGACTGCAAGACCAGGGAGATGATGTCTGCCATGGACCTGTGAATCGGGTGGATTGCAGTGGATCAAAGTTGTCTGGTATGCTGGAGTTGATCTGCACCATGACCAGCCTCCACTTATTTTGTGATGGTGGACAATAGTCATTAACGCTCGCTTCCTTGTTTTTCTTTGGCATTGTGTGATAGTAGTTATTGTATAGCAGCTGGTTACCTCTGATCATTGCACAGAGAGACTGGTATGAATGGTAGACCTAGTTTCCTCTCTCGGCACATTCATTATTTCCCCCCCACCCCCCAATCAGTATTAGGAGCTTTCGATCTCATTCAAGACAATACCGTACAGATTTAGTTACAATAGCAAGTGATTTTTTGGCATTTTCTGACGTAGAAAAAATTGACCTCTGGACATCTGTAAAAATCGAAACCATTCATACCTGGGGACTGCCTGTACTTAACCTGTAAAGAGTACAATATGCTGGCTACAAAGTCACTGTGCCTGGTTGATCCATGACTGTATTCTCATCAACAGGCATCTTTTGGTGGTTAGAAATGTACATCTCACAGAATATAAAATATGGATAACTTTTAAACCCAATGACTTGTGAATTTCTCAAATTCTGATCAGATAAATGACCCATTAAATGTTATGTGTTGGATGAAAGGGAGGGTTGACCATTTACGGTGGTGACATTCCAATTTACAGCATATTATCTTTAACGTCTTTTATATCTTCTCAATCATTTGAAGAAACTGATGCATCTTATTTAAGAGCCTCCGTAGCACGCTTATAATGTCTGAGAAAAGCTTAGGATTACAACTGAATTACAATTGCTTGAAGTACAATTTAGCTCCCGCTATTTAACTGTCAAATTCAGCGTACTTAGGTTGGCACCATTTACATTGATGACTGCAGATGCAAGGGCTGCAAGGTCAGAAGAGCTCAGATTTGTGAGAGTTGACTTGGAGACAAGAAAATGGGTATTTAAGCTTGCTTGCCAAATTTATGACACAAAAAGCCTGTAAGTACCACGAAAATCCTGTAAATGCCAAATGATATGGAACAACCTAATAAAGTACAAGATTTGTACCAATATTCAGACAAGTTAATTTACATGACATTTTTACCTTTCATGGCAGTAGAGTTCTTACACCTGTTCAACTTGCATGCTGTAACTGTTCCATTGTTATTCTCCTTACTGTTTTCCTGTAAAGAAAGCAAAAAAGATATACAAATAATTCTACTCTTCTAGTTTATTTAACAAGGATTTATTAATCTGTGAAAACTGGTATAATTTAAAAGATTCAATCCAGCTACTGACCTAAGTTAGTTCTAATAATATCCTATTACATTTTTTTGTAAACTGCACATCTTTTTTATGTAGCCTAACATTGAAATTCTTCTGACATATAATCAATATTGGGTTTGCAGGCACACCATCAGGAAGATATACCTACAAACCCCAGCCTAATGACCGAGCAAAATTTCAACTTCAGTGATGAGCAAGGTCACTACCTTTTACACGATTATAAATCTTTCAGAGATATCTGTAGGAGAGCCCATCAAGCATGATTGCGAAGTATTGCAGGACTAAATAAAATTGACTTTGTTGTACCATTTCCTACTTTAAAACTGCTCAAAAGTAGTTTTACCAATTTAATTCCATATAAACATGCCTTTTCTTTATAGTGCCCTTCTCAAACACAGGACAATCAAAATATTTTACAACCATTTAGCAGAAGTTGTGGTTAGGTTTCTTGGCAGTGTACAGAGCCTTGGTCCACAGGTGAAGAAACAAGAGTTTGAATCTCACCATAACAATAATTAATTTTAATTCAAGTAATGAAAATACAATTTAGGTTTAAAAAAGCTCGTTTCAGTATCAGAAGCCTTGCAAATAGGATTGTTGTTAAAATACATCTAATTAATCTTAAATCTTGCCAATATGCAAGTTCAGGGTCCCAATGTAGTCGATTCTTAACTGGCTCTCATGTTCAAGAACACCGAGTGATGAGACACTAACCGGTGGTTTTGTCAGCAATGTCTACATCCAAGAATGTGCATCCTTCCACCATATAAAGCATTTAATCAGGATGCATCACAGCTTGGTTTAGGAACAGCTCCATCCAAGACCACAAGAATTTGCAGCGAATTGTGAACACACCCCAGACCATCACACAAACCATCCTCCCTTCTATTGAGTGCATAAAAAAGAACCGGAGATAGCTAGTAGGCTGTATGGGGAGCTCTGGAATGCCACGAGCTTAGTCTATCAATCACCATGAAACCTGCCAAGCTACAAGTTTTCACCATCATGTCTACAAACAAATATGTCCACTCACTGAAATGCTCAAAGTGAGAATGAGATAGGGAGAGGACTAACTTGAGATAGGGAGAGGGCTAATCACTATGTACAACTTCTTCAACTTTGTGTCATTGTAGGTGCCGAGCCTGGGGTTGGAACATCACTCAAGATACCACTGCCCATGTCTTTCGCAGTGGTACATACAGTTGATTTGGGAGGTGCAGTCAGAGTAAGCTCAGATAAGTAACTGCTGTACATTTTAGCCATATAACCATATAACAATTACAGCACGGAAACAGGCCATCTCGACCCTTCTAGTCCGTGCCGAACATGTATTCTCCCCTAGTCCCATACACCTGCGTTCAGACCATAACCCTCCATACCTTTCCCGTCCATATAACTATCCAATTTTAATGATATTATGCACCTGTACCTGTGGTGGAAGAAATTCAATAGATGGGGTGCCTTTCAAGACAGCCGCATTGTCCTTTACAGGGTAGAGTCTGAAGTGGTTGGAGCGGCATTCATTCAGGCAAGTGGAGATAATCCATAGTGCTCCTGTTTTGGGACGTATATGGTAGAAAGATCTTGGGACATCAATAAGTGAATCGCTCATTGAAGCATGCCCAGTCTATGACCAGCTTTCTCAACTAAAGGTATTAATGCGGCTGATCCAATTCTGTTCTGGGTCAATGGTAACCTCCAGGATGTTACAGTTTGGGAACTTTATGGTAGCAATGTCACTGAATGTTATGGATAGGTGGTTAGACAATCTGTTGTTGAAAACAGTAATTTCCTGGTACTCGTGTGGCTTGAATATTATTCTACACACATGCCTGCCTAAATATTGATTTTACTTCGGAGTTACGCAAGTGACTATGTGAAGACCCCGCCAGCATGCATGTGCGTCATATCGTTTAACGCATTGCGCAGCGACTGGCGGGGAGAAGCATTCCCCCGCAGCAGTAAGGTTTAAAACGGGACCTACAGGTAAGTTCCTTAATCCGAGGTCATTTTTTGGGCTCTATTCTGGGTTACAGGAAAGGAGCGATGGACAAGTCGAAAACGAATTACAAACGGGCCGCATCCAGACTGACTGCGGGGGACCGCGGAAGTACGGGCAGTCAGCAGCGGCTGACTGCAACTGGATCGCGATCAGCAGTCACCGACATGGCACCTGCACAGTCCAAATCAACTGGCAGAAAGGCCAAACAGAAGTCGGACAGGCCGGTTGACTCGGACGAGTCGGACCAGGAAGACTCACCACCGGCAGGCAGCGATGATGATCGCATATCCCGCATGGAGCTGTTGATGGAGCAAATGCTCCAACGTGACATGCTCCGCGATATGGAGCCTTGTCAGCATGGGGGTCCTGGGACATAGAAACATAGAAATTAGGTGCAGGAGTAGGCCATTCGGCCCTTCGAGCCTGCACCGCCATTAAATATGATCATGGCTGATCATCCAACTCAGTATCCCATACCTGCCTTCTCTTCATACCCCCTGATCCCCTTAGCCACAAGGGCCACATCTAACTCCCTCTTAAATATAGCCAATGAACTGGCCTCAACTACCCTCTGTGGCAGAGAGTTCCAGAGATTCACCACTCTCTGCGTGAAAAAAGTTCTTCTCATCTCGGTTTTAAAGGATTTCCCCTTTATCCTTAAGCTGTGACCCCTTGTCCTGGACTTCCCTAACATCGGGAACAATCTTCCTGCATCTAGCCTGTCCAACCCCTTAAGAATTTTGTAAGTTTCTATAAGATCCCCTCTCAATCTTCTAAATTCTAGAGAGTATAAACCAAGTCTATCCAGTCTTTCTTCATAAGACAGTCCTGACATCCCAGGAATCAGTCTGGTGAACCGTCTCTGCACTCCCTCTATGGCAATAATGTCCTTCCTCAGATTTGGAGACCAAAACTGTACGCAATACTCCAGGTGTGGTCTCACCAAGACCCTGTACAACTGCAGTAGAACCTCTCTGCTCCTATACTCAAATCCTTTTGCAATGAAAGCTAACATACCATTCGCTTTCTTTACTGCCTGCTGCACCTGCATGCCTACCTTCAATGACTGGTGTACTATGACACCCAGGTCTCGCTGCATCTCCCACTTTCCCAATCGGCCACCATTTAGATAATAGTCTGCTTTCCTGTTTTTGCCACCAAAATGGATAACCTCACATTTATCCACATTATACTGCATCTGCCAAACATTTGCCCACTCACCCAGCCTATCCAAGTCACCCTGCAGTCTCCTAGCATCCTCCTCACAGCTAACACTGCCCCCCAGCTTAGTGTCATCCGCAAACTTGGAGATATTGCCTTCAATTCCCTCATCCAGATCATTAATATATATTGTAAATAGCTGGGGTCCCAGTACTGAGCCTTGCGGTACCCCACTAGTCACTGCCTGCCATTGTGAAAAGGACCCCTTTACTCCTACTCTTTGCTTCCTGTTTGCCAGCCAGTTCTCTATCCACATCAATACTGAACCCCCAGTGCCTTGTGCTTTAAGTTTGTATACTAATTTCTTATGTGGGACCTTGTCGAAAGCCTTCTGGAAGTCCAGATACACCACATCCACTGGTTCTCCCCTATCCACGCTACTAGTTACATCCTCGAAAAATTCTATAAGATTCGTCAGACATGATTTACCTTTCGTAAATCCATGCTGACTTTGTCCAATGATTTCACCACTTTCCAAATGTGCTGCTATCCCATCTTTAATAACTGACTCTAGCAGTTTTCCCCACTATCGATGTTAGACTAACTGGTCTGTAATTCCCCATTTTCTCTCTCCCTCCCTTCTTAAAAAGTGGGGTTACGTTTGCTACCCGCCAATCTTCAGGAACTACTCCAGAATCTAAAGAGTTTTGAAAGATTATTACTAACGCATTCACTATTTCTGGAGCTACTTCCTTAAGTACTCTGGGATGCAGCCTATCTGGCCCTGGGGATTTATCGGCCTTTACTCCATTCAATTTACCCAACACCACTTCCCGGCTAACCTGGATTTCACTCAATTCCTCCAACTCCTTTGACCCGCGGTCCCCTGCTATTTCCGGCAAATTATTTATGTCTTCCTTAGTGAAGACGGAACCAAAGTAGTTATTCAATTGGTCCGCCATATCCTTGTTCCCCATGATCAACTCCCCTGTTTCTGACTGCAAGGGACCTACATTTGTTTTAACTAATCTCTTTCTTTTCACATATATATAAAAACTTTTGCAGTCAGTTTTTATGTTCCCTGCCAGTTTTCTTTCATAATCTATTTTTCCTTTCCTAATTAAGCCTTTTGTCCTCCTCTGCTGGTCTTTGAATTTCTCCCAGTCCTCCGGTATGCTGCTTTTTCTGGCTAATTTGTACGCATCATCCTTCGCTTTGATACTATCCCTGATTTCCCTTGTTATCCATGGATGTACTACCTTCCCTGATTTATTCTTTTGCCAAACTGGGATGAACAATTTTTGTAGTTCATCCATGCAGTCTTTAAATGTCTTCCATTGCATATCCACCGTCAACCCTTTTAGAATTAATTGCCAGTCAATCTTGGCCAATTCACTTCTCATACCCTCAAAGTTACCTTTCTTTAAGTTCAGAACCATTGTTTCTGAATTAACAATGTCACTCTCCATCCTAATGAAGAACTCAACCATATTATGGTCACTCTTGCCCAAGGGGGCACGTACAACAAGATTGCTAACTAACCCTTCCTCATTACTCAATACCCAGTCTAAAATAGCCTGCTCTCTCGTTGGTTCCTCTACATGTTGATTTAGATAACTATCCCGCATACATTCCAAGAAATCCTCTTCCTCAGCACCCCTGCCAATTTGATTCACCCAATCTATATGTAGATTGAAGTCACCCATTATAACCGTTTTGCCTTTGTCGCACGCATTTCTAATTTCCTGTTTGATACCATCTCCAACTTCACTACTACTGTTAGGTGGCCTGTACACAACACCCACCAGCGTTTTCTGCCCCTTAGTGTTTTGCAGCTCAAACCTAGAGACCACCCCGAGCAGCTTTTGTTGCATAATGCATCTCCCTCGACAGTGAAGCATTAGGGGTCACTACTGGGCTGGCCCTGAAGACAGGGGTTGGCTGAAGATACCACGAGTGTGCTGGGGGTGCAGGATCAACAAAAGCTGCTCGGGGTGGTCTCTAGGTTTGTGATGCCAGCGCAAATGGGACAGCCATTAGAGCCACAGCTGGCAGCGAGTATCGACTACCATTCATTCAACCAGCTGCAGGAACAAGTGCTAAATGAAACTGCCAAATATCTGGCACCAGAGAACTGTCTCACACTTAATGTTCCTGCAGTGAACAGTTCTATCTGGGGGTACATCGGTGCGGGCATCCGAACCCAAGAGGTTAAGATGCAGAAAATACTCAAACTGATGGCTTTGGGAATAACGGCATTTGCTCGGTCGGTGGACGGCAGTAACACAAGAAGATACATTGGCACTTCTCTGCAACACGCAGTTTGAAATCAACTGCCTAAGAAAAAACACAATCCAACCTGCCTCGAACCCCAAATTTGCAGGGTTGTGTAAAACTAGCAATACACAACCACCAATACTGCTGTTTGGGGGCAACCTGTCTAAACAGGTCAAGGAGCTCGATGAAGCAGTAAAAGCCGTCGGGCTCATGAAGGCGACAACATCAGGCAAGACCTTGCATCTCCGGCGGCAGCACCCCTACGCATCCACCAGCAGGCCACGATACCTGGAAGCTGGTGAAAGCACGAAGGCCGTACAACCAGCACAGAGGTCTTTTTTAGGCCACGGCCCAGAGCGGCCTTCGTGGAAGATGCGCCAACCCCGCACTCCAGCGCTTCTACCTCGGAGGAAACAGAAGCGGAAGAAATGAATGCTCCACTGATAACCATGGAGGTAGGTGGGTCTGGTTCCTTCCAGAACATAGGGGCTGTAAATTCTATACTAACTGGGGGTAGGTTACACTTGTTTTGGGAGGCATGGAGGTCTATAACTTCTGATCCTTGTATCTATATTACTAAAACTCTGTTCTTGACCGGTTTCGGCTTTCTGTGCTGCGGTTTCCGAGAGTACGCCACCACCTATGGCCGTCATTTTTGGCCACCTCGCTCAGAGCCCCCCCCCCCCCTGCCGCGTGTGTGCCGAGGATTTTTCCCGTCGATGAAAATTGACAGAGATATTAATGTTTTTACAACATTCCCCATTCCCTCTGCTGCCCCTGTTGGAGGGAGGGGGAGCGACTATAAAACCAGGAAGTGGTGTGCCTCAATCAGTCTCTGCAAGTGGTGTGCCTCAATCAGTCTCTACAAGTGGTGTGCCTTAATCAGAGCTTTGAATGACACTGACAAATGTCTACAGCACTGCGAGTACCCTTAATTTGGTTTGAAAATGAAAATATGGTTAGAGGTAAAAAAGCACTGCCTGCAAATAGTTGTTTGGGTTTGGGTTGAAGTAAAACGGCACTCTCTCTCTCTCTCTCCCCTTCCCTCTTCCCATCTCTCTCCCCCGCCCCGTAGCCCTCTCTCCTCTTCCCCCCCCCCCCCCTCCCCCCCCCCCCCTCCCCCTCCCCCCCCTCCCCTCCCCCCCCCCCCCCCCCCCCCCCCCCCTCCTCTCACCTTGCATCGATTTATAAGATGCATACTATTTGGTACCTATACAGAAGGATCATCACTGATATCTAAAGTTTAACGGGATGGGGCAGCTTTGGCAGTATAAAGCATTGCCTGATGGTTTAACATCAGTCCCTAGACTATTTACTAAAATATTAAAACCAGCCTTGGCGTTTCTCCGAAAACAGAAACATATTGTCATGGCATATCTCGATGATATATTAATTGTGGGGAAAACCCTGGATTTAGCTAAATCAGCAGTATCAGCAAGGAAACACTTGTTTGAAAAATTGGGGTTTATCATCCATCCAGATAAATCTAAGTTGACGCCTTCTACAACTATGGATTATTGGAGGTTCACTATTGACGCAATTCACATGCCTGTAACTTTGCCAAGGGGCAAGGCAGCAGACTTGATGGAGGCCTGCAACAGCCTTGTTGTCATCGGTCAACCATCTATTTGACAAGTAGCAAGGGTGATTGGAAAGCTTGTGGCTGCTTTTCCAGTCACACAGTTTGGACCTTTGCACTACCAAAATTTACAAAGAGCAAAGGTGCAAGCACTCAAACATCATGCTGGTCATTTCGACCGACCAATGCAACTACCAGCTAAAGCAATTTTGGAATTACAATGGTGGAGGCAAAACATACGGCATTGCTCCAGCTCCATCGTTATCAGCAACCTATCAGTTGTGCTACAAACTGATGCCAGCGCTCACGGTTGGGGTGCTACTAATACCATCTCCAGCTGTGGTGGTAGATGGGATGCTCATGAATCATCTTTACTTCAAACACTGGGTATAAATTATTGCCATCAGCCCATAGGGTGCGTTCTATGGGCTGATGGCATACTGCTCAAAAATGCACCACCTGCATGTCCGCCTACAAATTGTTAATACCACAGTGGTGGCATATTTTAATCACTAGAGTAAGTGGGACCCGTTGGGTCCCAGCATCACACGGGAGGGCTGGTAACCAACACATTATTCCACTTCTCCACCAATTCCAATATTGCTCACCAGTGGGGGTGGGGTGGCTTTCTGTTGCGCAAGCATGGGTGTTGCGGGCCGAAGGTACTGGTTTCCAGAGGGCTAATATAGGCATTGTAGGCTGAATTCACTCTTGTGCTGGCAGCCAACTGTTGCAACGATTTTAAAAGCCAAGCCAAGGTAAACAAATGGGCAGCAGCCACCCGACAACCAAAATTCATTTTGTGAACACAAACTCGTTAAAAAGGCGAGGCAAACAATTGGGCAGCAACCACCCGACAACCAAAAGTCATTTTGTGAACACAAACTTGTTAAAAAAGGCGAGGCAAACAATTGGGTAGCAGCCACCTTACAGCCGCATCGAGGGGACTCACCGTGGAGTAGACGTGCGTTCAGTGTTATTCGCAGCTCAGAGAGCCGTGACCCTCTCGCTTCCTGGGACTGGCAGACACTGAGGGACTACACTTCCGGGTTTTATAGTCCCGCCCCCCTGCCGCCAGCAGGGGCAGCAGAGATAATGGGGAAATATTTTAAAACATTAATATTCTCTGATTTCTGATCGATGGGAAAAATCCTCCAGTCCCGGAAGGCGGCTCTGAGCGAGGTGGCCAAAAATGACGGCCGTAGGTCGCGGCGTTCTCTCGGAAATCACACCACAGTGAGCCAAAAGCCGTCAAGATCAGACTTTTAGTAATATAGAAGATATGGGTGGAATTAAATCGATATCATGAGACAATATGGCTAATACAATTTGGCAATGGTGCAGCAACAGAAATATTTGATTATCAGCTATTTACCTACCAGGTAAACTCAATACAGTGGCAAACATCAGATCACGAAAATTTAATGACAACACCGAATGGATGTTGGACCACAAAGTATTTGCTGATATTGTAACACAATATGGAACACTAGATATCGATCTATTCGCATCTAGGCTGAATCGCTAGTTGCCAACATATGTCGCTTGGGAACCAGACCCTGGGGCAGCAGCGATGGACGCATTCTTACTGGACTTGGGGAAAATTGTTTTTCTATGCATTTCCCCCCTTCTGCCTCATCAGTCGGGTCTTACGCAAAATACAACAAGACTCTGCGTCAGGTATTTTGGTGGTACCCGATTGGCCCACTCAGCCATGGTTCCCTGTGGTTCTCGACATGGTCTCGGAACCACGTATGTCCGTCCCCAAACGGCCGGATTTGTTGGTCCATCCTGTGACAGGCGAGAGTCACCCAACCCATGACAGGATCTCTGTTAATTTGCAGAATTTAAAAAGACCGCTTCTGGACCTGGGGCTGACGGACCGAACAATGAATATGATCACGTCGGCATACAGAGAATCCACCAGGAAACAATCTCTCTCATACATCAGAAAATGGGAGATATATTGTACATGGACTAATATTTCATACCAAACCGCTACTATAACTAATGTTCTGGAAATTTTGGCTAGCCTTTGATGAAGGGTTCAGCTACAGTGCCATTAACTGCGCCAGGAGTGCCCTATCAGCTTACTTGTGGCAGGGAGTAGAACAGCACACTGGTGGATCTCACCCTGTGGTTTCTAAGCTAATGAGGGATGTCTTCAACACAAAGATGCCCTAAAGCAAGGTATTCCCAGATTTGGGATGTCAGTGTTGTCCTTACATTGCTCAGGGGTTGGTCACCAGCAACGTCCCTGTCCTTGGAAAAACTGACACAAAAAACAGTCATGCTGATGGCACTAGTCTCAGCACAATGGGTCCAGTCACTGCATAAATTAAGGCTGGACACGATGGTTATATCAACCAACAAGATAACTTTTCACATCTTTGAATTAGTGAAACAAAACAGGCCAAGATCATCAGGCCTCAAACTAGAGTTCCGAGTGTACCTGATAAATACCCGCCTATGTATTATGACACACCTATTACAATATATAGAGGCCACAAAAAATCTTAGAGGCAAGGAAATGGCGCTGTTGATTAGCCATAAACAGCCTCATAATAGGGTATCGGTGCAAACCATATCTAGGTGGCTTAGACAGGTTTTGGGAGCTGCAGGGGTGGATACTGATATTTTCAAAACTCATTCCACCAGGGCTGCAGCAACATCGGCAGCAAGGGAATTGGAAGTTTCCATGGACCACATCCTGGGTACAGCAGGTTGGTCTAGAGAGTGGACCTTCCAGCAGTTTTATAATAAGCCGATTACCAAACCCGCGGTGTTTGCAGAATCAATTTAAAGTTCTGTATTATGATTTATCCCGAATGGAAGGGGTCATTATTATTGTTTTCTTCAATAAATTTATTATTGTTTTGAATAACTGATTCATGTCTGAATACTTTAACATACTTCCTCCTTTGGTCAACTACGGCAGTGTGTGAGGCAGGGACTCGTTTCACGGCATGAAATCACAGATCTTTAAAATCTTCACGTAGTCACTCACATGACTCCGAAGTAAAATAGTAAGATTAAACAAGAACTTACCAGTTTGAAGTTTGATCTTTATTTTATGAGGAGTTACGTTGATGGATCACGTGCCCTCCATGCCCACCCTCTATCATAAAGGTCAACTGGTATTCTAGTTCTCTTATCTTACTATGTTTATTTCATCTATTGTTGTCTGTGATTTCACGCCGCTGCTTTGAAGATTGACGCGCATGCGTGCTGGCTGGGTCTTCACGTAATCCCTCGACGCAACTCCTCATAAAAGTTCGCTCATGACATACGGCGTCGAGACGGTGCGTTTGGCCTCAATGCGGATGCGGGCCGGCAGGCCGTTGCCGCGTGGAATTTTTGAAGACTGTCAGTTTTCGGGAGCCCCTCGCGATGTCGGGACTCGCTCCGCACAACTCCATACGGCTCCGGCGATCGAAGTGCGACCGGCCCCGCAAGGCCGTACGGCTCAAGCAATCACGTTAGGTCGCGTTTGCCGCATGCTCGTGGGACAGGCGCTTTAGACACATAGGGACAACTGCCCCGTTTGTATTTTTCCCCCAATGAATATAGAGGGGGGGGGAGAAAGAGGGAGATTCCAGCCTCTTAACCGCAAGCACCGTGGTAGATCAACACTTACAAAAATAATCATCCGGATCGTGAAATTTAAAATATTAGATTTAATCTGCTATCATTTTTAGAGGTACAGTATTACTTTTTATATCCTTGCATTTTTTTAAGCAGCAAAAGCTTGTCAATTTCACCGGGTTATTACTTTTCCATTGGCGAGTGGCATGTTAATGAAACAGGATGTCGGGCCAATCTCGGTTGTTCCCACCTGCCCGCTGCACCTTGGCCCGTCCAGCGGTGACTCACTGTTACAATTATATATGGTCAGATTTTTAAAAAATCAGTAATTATTAATGCAAAATCGTACATCAGTATTCTTATCACATTTCTGTACAAAATACGGAAAATCCTTACTACTTGGCAGCTCTGCATGACTATCATTAAATTATTGATCCATGCTGTATGACATTAAATTAACGGTTGCTAATTTTGTCATTTTAAACTATTCTCTATATCGTTTACCCATTTACAATCCCACACAGCCTTTTCACTTTGCACCTTCATCCCTTTATCTTGTTAATCACTTCTTTCGTTCATCCCTTTACTTTGTTAATCACTTTCCCATGAAAGCTGTTACAACTCTGATCCTTTGATTGTCGATTGATCATTTATCTGAAACTAGACTAAGTGGGACCCGTTGGGTCCCAGCATCACACGGAAGGGCTGGTCACCAATGCATTATTCCACCTCTCCACCAATTCCAATATTGCTCGCCAGTGGGGGCTGGGGTGGCTTTATGTTGCGCTAGCATGGGTGTTGCGGGCCGAAGGTACTGGTTTCCAGAGGGCTAATATAGACATTGTAGGCCAAATGGATTCTTGTGCTGGCAGCCAACTGTTGCAATGATTTTAAAAGCCAAGCCAAGGCAAACAAATGGGCAGCAGCCACCTGACCACCAAAATTCATTTTGTGAACACAAACACGTTAAAAAGGCGAGGCAAACAATTGGGCAGCAGCCACTCGACAACCAAAATTCATTTTGTGAACACAAACTCGTTAAAAAGGAGAGGCAAACAATTGGGCAGCAGCCACCCGACAACTAAAATTCATTTTGGGAACACAAACTCGTTAAAAAGGCGAGGCGAACAATTGGGCAGCAGCCACCTTACAGCCGCATCGAGGGGACTCACCGTGGAGTAGACGTGCGTTCAGTATTATTCGCAGCTCAGAGAGCCGTGAACCTCTCGCTTCCTGGGACTGGCAGAGACTGTGTGATGGGACTACACTTCCGGGTTTTATAGTCCCGCCCCCCTGCCGCCAGCAGGGGCAGCAGAGAGAATGGGGAAATATTTTAAAACATTAATATTCTCTGATTTCTGATCGATGGGAAAAATCCTCCGGTCCCGGAACGCGGCTCTAAGCGAGGTGGACAAAAATGACGGCCGTAGGTCGCGGCGTTCTCTTGGAAATCACACCACAGCGAGCCAAAAGCAGTCAAGATCAGACTTTTAGTAATATAGATGTTGTTAATTTCTCCACAAAAATGCAAGGGGTCTGCTAAATTTCCAGCATCTTCTATTTTTGTTTTAGATTTCCAGGATATTTTCTATTTTGTTTTTGCATTTGGATTACAATATTACATTTGTCCAAGGGCACAAAAAGTCATATTAAATTATAACGTCGTTCAATTCTTTATTTTATACAAGCTATAAACTCCTGCTTTAGTGAGAATCTGCTTCATATTTCATTCATAAAAGACGTGAAACAAATCATTAAATTATAGACATAATAGTTCCGATCAAGTAGTCTCACCTGTGATGCATATGGAACAAAGGAAGCACCCTCCACATCGTCCAGGTCTGGACTGGCATCATTAAATGTTTTGTCACATTCTAGATGTTTAGAGGAAGCAAGAGAAGACCTCAAGACAGATTGAGAAGGTTCTGCAGACAAACACAGTTTTTTTCTTCGACCTTGCGTATGAGCACCCACTGTGGCTTGCTGCTCCGACAGGCCTAAAGACTTGCTTTCGATGTGGGGTGTGGAAGTTTCGGCAGTCGAGTCAGTCCCACCATCTGGAGGTATGCAGATCCCAGAACTGAATGCCTTGGTATTCAAACGTGCAGATTTAGAACAAACAGGTTCCTCGGGTGAGTTCTCAGCAGAATCACGAAATATTCTGCTTGGAGTTTTCCAGGTCCCAGAATTTAATGCCTTTTCTGTATATTTTATCTTACGAAAACTGAAATCTTCTCCAGAAGATTTCTCAGGGGGCGTACCATCTGAAGCAGTTGGATTATTTGAAACTGTGGAAGTCCTGGTTTCATTCATGTTTTTTTCTGATGCAGAGCTATTCTTTTTGGGTCCGGAGCATATGGATTTTGAATCCACATTCTCCACTTGAGAATTTTCAGCAGAGCTAAATGAATGGGTAGGTTTTTTTGCAGAATTGGGGTGCTGGAGAACAATGGGTATAGGTTCCCCTTTTCTCCGACAAGAAGACAGTAGCTTTTGTGGCAGTTCAGAAATATTTACGGGGACATTTGTAAAAATACACGGTTCCAAGTGAACTACGGGCACTTTGGTACATTCCACACTCTGCATTTTGGGTTTAGCTACTCCTATAGGTTTGATTAGTGGCTGTTTGGTAGCTGCAGATGAAGTTGCATCCACATCATTGATGGAGCTTTTGTTCATAATTTAATTTTGTAAAATTCTTTATCTTCTTAACGTTTTAATCCATCACAATCAAGGATTACAGAGTCTGCTACATGGTTATATTCATAGTCATCTGGAGGCTCTTCCTTGACAATAATTTTAAAATGCACTTCGTGGCATTCAGATGATGCAACACTGGATGATTTGTTCAATATTCGGGAGGCACTTCAAGATGCTGCAGAGAAATAAAAAGAAAGGACTGAAGCAAAATACACACTTAAAATGAAATATAGCCAAAAATTATTTGCAAATAACTTCTAATCCAACCAATGAAGCATTGCATAACACTTTCAAATTAACAGAAAATAACACAATCAGAAATTTTACTGGATTGAAAAAAGGATTGTATAAACTAAGAAATTGGAAGAAACGAATAGTGATGTCCTGGAACATATCAACATTATGGAAGAGGCGGCCTGGCGATGTTGTGCATAAAGGTGGAAAAATTCCCAGGGTCTGACCAAGTGCATCCTAGGACATTGTTGGCATTCATTTCACTTGCACTTTATGACCTCCACAGCCTTCTGTGGCAATGAATTCCAGATTCACCACCCTCTAACTAAAGAAATTCCTTCTAATCTACTTTCAAGAGGTTTGTCCTTTAATTCTGAGGCTATGGCCTGTGGTCCCAGACTCTCCCACCAGTGGAAACATCCTCTCCACTTCAAGTCTATCCAGGCCTTTCACTATTTGGTAGGTTTCAATGAGGACCACCTTCATGCTTCTACATTCCAGCAAGAACATGCCCAGTGCCTTCATACACTCATCAGGTTAACCCAATCATTCCCGGGATCATTCTAGTAAAACTCCTCTGGACCCTCTCCAACTCCATCACATCCTTCCTCAGATATGGGGCACAAAACAGCTCACAATACTCCAAATATATTCGGACCAATGCCTTGTATACCCTCAGCAATACTTCCCTGTATCTATATTCTAGTCTTCTTGAAAATAATTGTCCAATTGCATTTGCCTTTCTTACTACCAAATTAACTTATTGGGAATCCTGCACCAGCATTCCCAAGTCCCTTTGTACCTCTAATTTCTGAATTATCTCCCCATTAAGAATATAGTCTACATCTTTATTCCTATTCTAAAATGCACGATTCCTCTCTTTGCCACACTGTATTCCACCTGTCGCTTCTTTGCACACTCTCTCAAGCTGTTGCAGTCTTTCTGCAGATTCTCTGCTTTCTCTACAGTACCTACTCCATCACTTATCTTTTGATCATCTGCAAACGTGGCCACAAAGCCTTCAATTTCCTCATCCAAATCATTGATATACAACGCGAAGAGTAGCGGCCCCAGCACCGACCTCGGCGGAACACCGCTAGTCATGGGCAGCCAACTAAAAAAAGTTTCCTTTATAACTACACTTTGCTTTCTGCAATTTGGCAAAACTGCTATCCACGCTAGTTTGTGATACCATGAGCTTTCAGCTTTTTTTGTAGCCTCACGTGCTGCACCTTAGCAGAGGCCTTCAGAAAATCCTAGTAAACATCTACTAACTCTTCTGTCAATCCTGCTATTTTCCTCAAAGGATTCTAACAGGTTTATCAGGCAAGATCACCCTTTCACAAAACCATGCTGACCGCCAATTTTATCATGTGCTTCTAAGTACTCGGAAACGTCATCCTTTCTAATGGACTCCAAAATCTTACCAACCACTAAAGTCAAGCTAACCAGCTGATAGATTCCACTCTTCTGCTTCACTCCTTTCTTGAACAGCAGAATAATATTTGCAATTTTTAAAAATCGTCTTAGACCGTACCCGACTCAAGCAATTCTTGAAAGATCACTACTAAGAACCCTGGGGTGGTCCATCCAGTTGAGGTGACCTTTCCACCTTCAGATCTTTTAGCTTCTCAAACACATTTTCCATTTTAATAGCCACTTACTAACTTTCACCCCAACTCTCTTGAATTTCACACTGCTGGTGTCTTTCACTGTGAACACCCGATGCAAAAAACATATAAAATTAATCCGTCTTTTCTTTATTGCCCATTATCACTTCTCCAGCATAATTTTCCAGCAGTCCAATGTCCACTCTTACCTTATTCTTGCTCCATATATCTGAAGATACTCGTGCTATCCTCCTTTATATTATTGGCTAGCTTACTTTCATAGGTCATCCTTTCTCCCGTATAGCCTTATTAATTACCTGCTGTTGTTTTTTTTTAAATTTTTATATATATATATATATATATATTAAAAAAAAGCTCCGCGATTCCCTAGCTTCCTATTAATATTTGCAATGTAGCTTTTTCTTTTGATTTGCCTTTTAATTTTATGTTGTATTTGAATTCAGTCACGATCACCTCATTCTCATGAAACCCATAGAATTTATCTTCCACTTTGGAATGAAAAGATCCCACTTCTTTCAAATTATTCCCAGAAATTCCTGTCATTACAGTTCCTCTGTCATTCTTGTTAGGGTCCCTTTCAAATCAACTTTAGCCAGCTCCTCCCTTACGCCTCTGTAGACACCTTTGTTCAATTGACACATCTGATTTCATCTTCTCCCTCAAATTGCAGGTTGAATCTTATCATCTTATGGTCATTACCTCCTAGTGGTTCCTTTACACTAAACAAATCAGGTTTATTACACAATACAAAATTTAATACCTACTTCCACGGGACTCTCCGCGGTATAAAAGTTGGACCCCTGGCTTGGTTTAACAGGCACGGCTTGTTATTGCAAGTAACCAGGGGAAGCATGTGGAGACTGCATTGCCTCCTAGGAGGGGGCTGAACATCCGAGACAAGAGGATGCAAATCGGCTTGATTTATCTTGCCTGGTTGAAGAAGGTTTGACTCTGCCGATCTTAGTAATGGCTCAAAGCCAACTGGATTGATCAAAGGAAGGGCGAGAGATAAATTCTGTACGGGCCCTCCAACTGAAGCACATCCTCCGAGTCGCTCGCCACAAAACAGCAGCGCTTCCTCCTGACCACGTCAACGCGAACTGTTGCCACCCCGGGCCGCTGCAATCGAACTTCTCCATCTGATTTGGCGCCTTTCTCGATCCGCTCAGTCTCGCTTTCAATATCACCGCTTCCAGCCACCTCTGATCATCTGATCTTTGAAACAAATAGCTCATCTTCCTGCCTCCAGTCGCACCAAGGTTAAAGGGGCCGGCAGCGCGACCAATCCAGGAGTGTAAAGCAGAGTCAAAGCACGATGGGTCACTCGAAGCCTTTAATCCACACCTACTCAGATGAGTAGATGCGCGGCCGAGGTGGGGATAGTCTTATCAGAGGAGCACTTCTCTCCCTGTCCTCACACCATCTCCCGGGGCAGGGGGTATGTGCATGTGCGTGTATGTAGAAAAGGAGGTAATTAAACAGGGCTTCACCAGCAACAAACCTAGTCCCACATCACAACAAAACCACAAGCAATTATGTTGTCGCAGTCCTCCTCGAGAGGGATCATAAAACAAAAAAAGTTGGCAGCTCGGTGTAGTTAAAGGCAGCATTGAAAATGAAATCGAGTCGATCTTGAGTTTGGAATGAAAATGCGTTGTTGTTAGTGTCCAAGCAGTAACTATGTTTTCACATGTGCTCAGAGGAGTAGTCATTACTCTCGAGATTTCATGCGTCACCCCATCCCACCATCCCCAAGTGCACTTCAGCCTCAACACTGCAATGTAACCTAACACAGGTTCTCGCTATCCCATTTAACCCATAGGACCGAACTCTCATTTCCCTCCCCTTTATTTACAACGGAGAGCGATGTTAAATTTGCAGAGATTTCATATTCCCACTTTGCTTTACTATGCTGTCACTGTGTAATACTCTGAGCGTTCTAGATAAATCTAATCAGCAAAAGTATATTAGTCAAGGCTTTGCTTAAGTACAAATGACAGACAAGCTGCCTTCTGTAATGATGTCAAATAATAAGCACGTTCTGCAAACGTACGAGTGAGTTCGGTATTCCGATAAACGCAAGGAATCATGGGATTTGTCAAAGGTCATTCGGGAAACAAAAGGGAAAGCAGCGTTGTATAAACTGTGTATAAATTGTTAACTATTCTATCCATGAATTAATCCTTAACGCGTTTGCTACTGGAATAACAAAATATTACTTGTGGTTGAAACATTTTCTTATCTTTATTCATAATTTGTCTGCAAAAATTATTTAATCCGAGACGGGCAGCGACTGTATCAGTGTGATGTGGGCTGATGCTTTACCCGCAGGCGGTGCGAATGTACCATTAAAGCAGGGGTTGGCAACCTACGTCCCACAGGCTAGATCCGTCCCATAACCCAAAATCATCCAGTCCGCAGGTGTACTTTTTCAGTGACTACAATGTTGCTCTGGTCTTCAGGGGGTCTTTGCCCAGAGTTGTCCCAGTGCTTGGTCAAGGCAGCTCTCCGGGACGGTTTTGATGGTTTTACAAATGTGAAGTTCACTGTGCCGGAGTTATTAATCAGAGTGAACACCCGTGCCTGTGGACACGTCTCACTGTGGAGTCCGTCACAGACACATTCCACTGCCTGTTGGTCAATAATTGGATCGATCTCCTGTGTTCTTTCCAAACTGAACTCACTGTGGAATTAATTCATTAACAGAGCCACTCTGCCGTCGGATTCGAAGTTGTCCCTGCCTTCCCTCTGGAACCCTTCAGATGCCGATTTCCCAGAGCCTTGGTTAAACGCGGCCAGTCATGGTTAAGTCTGTGAAACTGGCCCCATCAGAGACTGCGGGCAGGATTGACGAAATAGAGGACCATTCCGCCTATTGCACCAGGTGGCTGTTCGTGAGGAGTGTGAGAGAGTGGAGGAGTATGGGGTGAGATTTAATTTCCAGCAGCATGTAAATGATGGACCCACAAGGGTTGACACTGCAACAGCAGTAGTGAGTGCGAAAGTCTGTTTCAACAGTTGGTTTATTTTCAGCTGAGTTAAAAAAAAAAACACACAAAGCGACCTGAATGTTCACCTCACTTACTGCCGATGTCCTACATACTGCCATTGATAAAGTTACATTACTCTACCACAAGGAGTGAACAAATCCAAATACATCACAGAAAACTGTAAAAGTTTGTTTGTCGAAGTTCTAACCAGGCACACCAATAATTGCAATGAGCGTATAACCGTTATACCAGTGTCTCAAACTAACTGCTATGCTCAGTAAACATAATATAGCAGTTAGTTTGAGACACTGGTATAACAGTTATACTCTCCAAAGCATAAAGCAAAACACCGAAGCATAAAGCAATAAAACCAACAAAATCATCATAGTTTTGTACAAATAAACCACAAATACACCTAGTTAATAATTTTGAAAGCAGTATTTTCTTACCTCGAAGAAGCAAAACTGGAAAATTGGATATACACACAGCAGTTCACCAAGCAATAATGCTTATCACTAGAGTCAGGATGTTTAGGTGCTAAAAAAACACTGAAATAGGCAGGCAAAAGGCATAATAAAATTACAAAAAAGGCACGAATAGGGCATTGACAAAAAAAAGGCATAAAAAGTATTTTATTTGCACCACCAAAATATGGTTTAAAATGATAATATAAAGGTATCCTACATTAAATGACCAAAGTTGCCTGCTTGTACATAATTACTAGAATTTGTTTCAAATTATCTGGTGTTAAACTATGCCGTCCATCGGACAGAATATGCTTCAATTGTGAAAAACATCTTTCTACCCCAGCTGAGGTTACTGGTGCATATCAGAAACAAGCTGCAGACTCTATATTCATGTCGATATCTTGTGCATTACAACTACCTTTGAGAACTTTAGCGATGTTTTGTATTTCTTCAAGAACTTGGTTAGCTAAAATCACTATCTCATATTTTCCTTGCACGAAAACCTGCAAGTTATTCACTAATGTTTCGTCACGTTTCTCAAGGGAAGTTATAGCTTGTGGGAAGTTTGCAAAATTGGAAGCAATAAACACAAGATCGTGGTGGAGGGACTTTGTCTGCATGATTTCACTGACGATTCTGACTGCTGCAGATTCTTCTTCAAAGCAGTTGATGATTTCTTTTATCTTTTCAAAATTTGCAACATAGCAGAGTACAGCAGAGAGTCATGTACCCCACCTAGTCAAAACGGGCTGACAAGTTAGCGGAATCTATGGGGCCATTTTCTTGAACAACTGCACAGGAAGAATAAATGCTTTGAGGAAGATTTTCTTGACAATGGAAACTAGGCGATCGACATTTGGAAACAAGCTACATATGTGCTTTGCAATTCTATGAAGTCTTTGAGCTAAACATGTCAAATGCAACATTTTGGGGAATAAAACGTTAAGTCACAAACAGAAGATATCGCGTTTTATACCTTTTTGCCAAAGTACAGCAAGTGAAGATGTAAACAACTGAGCAATAGTTGAGCTGTTTGACTTCTCCAATACTTCCGATGTCAACAAATACTTCTTTGATGATTGACCTGCCTCCAGTGTACCGATGACCACACTGGCAACATATCTCCTCCCAGCACCGGTTGTCTCGTTTATTGAGATTCGTATTTTGTTGCATGCAACTTCATCTATAATATTCTGCACAACAATGTTGAAGTTGCTGTCAACATATTTTTTCCATAATGATGACTCTATTGGTATATGTTCCTCTGTGATTTTCTCTAAAAAACCTCCGAGAGATTTATTTTCCAATTTCCACAGTAGAATTCCAACATCAATGAATGCCTTGCACAGATCACTCAAAATGATCAGATCAGATTTGCGACTAGAGCCAGCAGCAAATGTTGTGAGGAGACAAGCTTGGGTAATTTGCTTGGGTAGTCTACACCCGAGCAGTATCAATTTTGACTTCTCTAATTTTACATAGCCCTTGTCTTCGCCCTCCTCCCCAAGTCTCCTTCTTGTCCTACTGTCTCCACCTCTTCCTTTCTTTTTTGCGACCCCCCCCCCCCCACCTCATCAGTCTCAAGAAGGATCTCGACCTGAAATGTCACCTATTCCTTCTCTCCATAGATGTTGCCTCACCCGCTGAGTTTCCCCCGCATTTTTTGCCTACCTTCAAATGTTCCAGCATCTGCAGTTCTTTCTTAAACATTCTATTCATAAGTATATTCGAAGGTGGCGCCCCCGGGTGTGGAAGTTTTCTTGTAAGTTACACTATGTTAACATGTTAATAACATTAATATTAACGTGTTAACATAGAAAACGTCATTATAATCACGGTACAACTAGAGAAAATAGCATGGCCTTTTATCAAAATGCAAAAAAGACAAATTTAGGCTCTCGGTCATGAAAAAAAGCATTATCCTAGTGGAATCATCAAAAAAGGCATGAAAAAGCACATGGCATTTATGGCAAAATCCTGGCTCTACTTATCACGAATGACCTATGACCTGGGCATGCGCAGTTGAAATACCGAACAAGCTTATTGAAACATTCATTTTGGAAACAAGGCGTTAAACTTCAGGAATGAGACTTACCCTCCCGCACTAAAAATATCCGCGGCTCAAGTTCTATTTCCGCAAACCGACGCCCATCGCTCGTCTTCGGAACAAGCAGCATTAATCCTCCAGTTTTAAAACAACATCCACCGATGAGTTCAGGCTTCGTCTTGATTTCTGTAACCACGGTGCCTCAACGTTTATGAGATCCTGAATACACCCAACTACATATTATATATAGGGTATTGGTAATCTATGGGAGGGGACAACCCTGTTTAGAAAACCTCTAAAACCTACCCCAGAGGGGGAGTGGAGGGGGAAGGGGAGGACACACCTTTCACGGCCTCCCTTGGTTCCCAGAATTCACGCAGAGGACCGTTACGAATAAATGCTAATTTCTGCAGCTCACCAACTTTTCTCCAATGCTAAACCATCCCCCTCCCTTCTTCCCCTTCCCCGTAGCCGACTGCTCCTTGATGCGCGGAGGCCTTCCTCCTCGGGTTTTCGTTAGGAGGAGCCGCGGTGGCGGCGAGGAGAGGAGGAGCCGCGGCCGCGCGGGTAAATGCGCCAGGCGCGCGTGTGAGAATCTGGGCCTGTCCGGCACCGCCCCCCTCACTCACACGCTCGCTCGCTTGCTCACACCCACCCACTCTCTCGCTCTCTCTGCCGGCGGCGGCTTAAACCGAGGGCGGGTGAAGAGCGCCAGAGGACGGAACTCTGCGATCACCGCTCGATTGGACCGGGGTCTTTATCGTTATCGTTGCGCTGGTTTTAACCTTCCGCTCCCACTGCCCGTCACTGCGCACTGACGCCGCCGCGCAACCGGACATGGGCAAACGCGTCACCGGGAATATGCCGACGCGTTACCGGATTTACGCCGCAGCGTCACCAGACATACGTCGCCGCGTCACCGGACATACGTCGCCGCGTCACCGGACACACGCCGCCGCGTCACCGGACACACGCCGCCGCGTCACCGGACACGCCGCCGCGTCACCGGACACACGCCGCCGCGTCACCGGACATACGCCGCCGCGTCACCGGACATACGCTGCCGCGTCACCGGACATACGCGCCGCGTTACCGACAGCGTGCGCGGCCGTGGGAGGAGGAGGCGGAAGCGCGCGGCCGTGAGGGGGAGGTGGTAGATCTTCAATTAAACCAAAGGTCATAGAGCTCTTTTATCTTTGGATTAAACTATTATCGAACAAAATACCACGTTGTAACATCATTGCGTCGGCAATGTTCGGAAAACGATTTTAGGATGACACCAATCTCAGGCAACATTCCAGCATGTAAATCTATCCAGGTGATTAGATTTTAATCGATAACATCCAAGAATCCGTCGCTCTTATGCTCTTATACATCACAAACATAATATTAAACGCTTGAAATGTTAATTAACTCACACCTATGGGTTTCACCATTGGTGATATTGAATATGTTTAAGAAGGAACTGCAGATGCTGGAAAAATCGAGACCCGACCCGAAACATTGCCTATTCTTTCTCACCATAGATGTTGCCTCACCGGCTGAGTTTCTCCAGCATTTTTGTCTACCTTTGAAAATTCATATAATATAATTAGTTCACCCCTAAATGTTATTCAAAGGCATTCATCACAATTAAAATAAGAACAAGATGTTTAATTTAGATATAGCTTGGAAACAGGGCATTTGGTCAACCAAGTCCATACCGACAATCGTACACACTAGTTCTACATTATCCCACTTTCACAACCATGCTACATTTTGAGGCAATTTTACAAAGGTTGATTAACCCACAAAGCCACATGCCTTGGGGTGTGGGAGTAAACTGGAGCCCACGAAAGAAACCAGAGTCCAGGGAGATTGTGCAAACTACACACAGATAGCACCCAAGGTCAGCATTGAACCCTGGACTCTGGAACTGTGAGGCAACGGCTCTGCCATCTGCGCCACTCTGCTGCCTGCAGGGAGACAGCTAATCAGCTAATTTCCCATCGCTTGGTCCAATTTCCTTGCATCTCCTTTTTCCTCTCCCTGTGGCTGCTTCCACCAAAATTCCTCCCTCTGGCTTTACATTTCACTTATCTTCTTCCATTTATCTGACACCATTTTGTCTCCTTTTCACCTCTAGCCTTTGTCACCTCCCCACCCATCTGCCAATCATTCACCCTCACCTGTATCCACCTATCACTTGCCAAGTCTTGCCATGGAGAATTAAAGCCAGCAAAGAAGGAAAGGCGGAGTCCACAATGGTCCATTGTTAGTTGTGGAGAATGTGATAACGAGTTATCCAGACAATGAAATAGCAGGATGACAATGAAAATAGTATGACGACTAAGGAGGGGAAGGGATGGAGAGAGGGGATGTAAGGGTTACGTGAAGTTAGAGAAATCAGGCATCATCTATGATAGAAGAGGGGAATGCCCGTTCCCGAAAGAATGAGGACATCTTGGATGCCCTGGCATGGAAACCTCATCTTGGGCGCAGATGCGGAGGAGACAGAAGAATTAGGAGTAGGGAATAGAGTCTTTGCAGGAAGCAGGGTGGGAAGAGGTATAGTTGTGGTAGTCAATCAGTTTATAATAGATGTCAGTCGATAGTTCCCTCTGCTATTATAGATGAAGTCCTTACACACATCTCCTCGGTACCCCGCAGTTCCACTCTTGCTCCCCCACCCCCAGTCACAAAAGGGATAGAGTCCCCCTAGTCCTCACCTTTCACCCCATCAGCTGTCACACACAGCACATAATTCTCTGACATTTTCAGCAACTACAACTGGATCCCACCACTAGTCTCATCTTCCCATCTCCACCCCTCTGCTGAGACCATTCCCTCCGCAACTCCCTGTTTAACATCTCTTCCCACCCAAACCACCATCTCCTCAGGTACTTTCCCCTGCAACCGCAGGAGATGCAAGACCTGTCCCTACACCTCCTCCCATGACTGTTCATGGACCCCCTTTCCCGCGTACCCCACCTGGGCTTGCACTGATTTCTAGCCATCCCTTTGTTCGTTCCCCTAGCTCCACCATTCACAACTCTTCAATCCTTTTGTCAAACACCTTCTGTCTTTCTATCACTGGCCTTTGTCCGACCATTTACCTGTTAAAAAAACGTCACCAGGATCCACCTGCTACTTGCCAGGCTTTGTTCTGCCCCTCCTCACTTCCAACTTTTTTTTCAAACCCCCCCACCCCCACCACAATCAATCTTAAGGGTCATGGCGCAAAACGTCACCTCTCCATGTTCTCCAATGATGCTGCCTGACCGGCTGAGTTACTCCAGCACTTTGTGTCTTTTTTGTAAAGCAGCGCCAGCAGTCCCTTGTGTCTATGTTTTACATATTCAGCTGTGTTCTTTTTCTTTCAAAAATGTTTTCTGTGAGCCTTCCTGTTCTTTAGAAATTAAAAGTTTAAAATCTATAATGACAAGATTTTTCTGAGGCAACCTTAGTGTTATGACATTAATGTTCAGGACTAAACAAAAAGTTGTGCACTAAATGGGAGCTTTTCCATTTTTTGTACATTCTTGACACACTACAGCAGCATAAATTCAAACTCAGAAATTAAATACCACGTGTTTCTAATTAATACATAGAAAGCTGAATAGGGGTTGAATGTGCATAATTTCTCCCCACTGGGCTCCTACCCTGATATACCGTTAGATTTTGCTCCATGATAACCATGCAATTCTTTTCTCTTTACTGGTAGAGTCCAGGAGCAACTTCAAATTTACTTTAAAAACTGCAGAAAGGTACACAAAGACGTCACCAGGACTAGAGGGGTAAAATTATAAGGACTGGGATTCGTTTCCATGGCGTGTAGGAAGCAGAGGTATATAAAATCACGAGAAATATAGATAAGGTTTATGAGGGGGCTTGTCACAATTTTTTTCTCCAGGATAGGGGAGTCAAAAACTAGGGGACATAGAATTAAGTTGAAAGGGGAAAGATTTAAAAGGGTTTAAGAAGGAACTGCAGATGCTGGAGAATCGAAGGTTACACAAAAAAGCTGGAGAAACTCAGCGGGTGCTGAGTTTCTCCAGCTTTTTTGTGTAAGATTTAAAAGGGATTTGATGGGCAGCATTTTCACACAGAGGGTGGTGCAAATATAGAATGCGTTGCCAGTGGGTTATATGATTAGAGGCAGGTATAATAATGACACAACTTAAATTACACTTGAGCAGATGTATAGATAGGAAAGGTTTGAAGAAATATGGATAAGTGGGACAAGCTCAGTTAGACAACTTGGTCAGCATGGGAAAGTTGGGCAGATGGGCCTGTTTCCACGCAATATAGTTCTATGACTAGTGTACGTTTTCCATATTCTTGAGATATTAGTGCATTGTAAATCTGGAGATGTTTATAAATGTACAATGGGTGAGGCCATGTGGAATTTGAAAATTAGGATGAGGATCCATGTAGTGACAGCCAATACAGGTTATCAAGGACTGTGGTGCTGCATTAATGGGATTTAATTACAGTAAGATATTGACAGAAGAGCAAAATTTAGAAAGATGTCAACATGGCAGAAAGAGGAGCAGGTACATGGTGACACCAGAGAGCAGGGGTTGTTTTCTTCCCAACTGAAAGGTTAATATGAGATAGAATAGAGAGAACTAAAATCATGAAGTGTTTTGTCAGACGAAGAAGAGCCTCTTAGGGAAAAAAAGATCAGCAACTGGACAACACTGATTTTAAGTAATTGGCAAAAGAAACAGTGCAGAGATAAGTTTTTTTGTCTAATGCATGTTGTTATGAACTGTTGATGGAAGCAGATTTAATATGAGCAGCCAAATGCTGTCGGTATAAATATTTGACTTGAAGATTTCCAAACTATGAGGACAGGGAAATGGAAACAAAAAGATCACTTGCTGGAGGCAGCATGGGTACCATGAAAGACTGGCTCTTTTATATACCGGGAAGAAAAAAAGCAAAACAGGGTAAAGTATATACTTACATTGTATATAAAAGAAGCAATGGAGGTTGGAAGCTGAGTTTATAATCATCTTCACCAACCAGAATGGCAGGAATCAGATATCTCACAATTGATCCCCTATCCAATGGTCTGCACCATTTAATCCATTCAAAAATGAAGGCCTGGTAAATATGCCCTTTAGGTGGCAGGAACAAGTTACGTTACTACAATAAGCTGATAAACTGTCTATTTAGATTCAGGCACTACGCAGTAGCATCTCAAAGACTCAATCTCATATATCCAAAGACTATTACAAATCAGATTTTGACCTTGTGAAAATATTGGGAAAGGAATGCAAATGAACTCTCTATTGGCGAAGTGGCTACATTTGCTGTCTCCTTTTGAATTACCACTCCAAATCAATGTTTCCCCTGAGACAGTATTAAAGAATAGAATGCCAATTAAGTGAATGAAACAAACAACATCTCATATCTGAGCCCAAGGGCCATTGAAAAGACAGAGTTTCTTTTACTGGGACGTTTGCAAGGGAAATCCCAAAGATGTGATAACTGATTCCTTATTTTCTAGGGGTGACAAGTAGCTTGGACATGCTCATACAGGAGGGTGTATGAAGCTAGGAGACCTCTGTGAAGACTATGAGCACTTCTTTGAAAGGGGCCAATCCCTTCTCACAGCTCATCATGAAGTGGAAGGTATACTAAAAGCCTTAAAGTGTCCAACATAGCATCAGATCTATCTCACCTTCGTGATTATGAATACTCAAAATATGTGTGATATAGAATAGAATGCCTTTTATTGTCATCCAAACAGCTTGGTTTGAACAAAATTGCATTTTCTACAGTCTTACATTACAAAAAAAAAACAAGATCCGTACTCAACACAGTTTACGTGTGATGGAAGTCAAAGTCTCATCTTTTCCCTTTGTGCTTCTCCCGTGGTCCAGCAGTCCAACTGCAGCGTCGAGGTGACTGGGGCTCACGATGTTAAAGCCCCCAGCGGACGATGGTAAGTTCTGCAGCCCTTTAAGCCACGCGGGGCGATGTTAGGCCCCGCTCCGAATCCTTTAAACCCCGCGATTCCAGCGTGAGAAGTTGCAGTTGCGGTAGCTCCGAAAAGCGATCTCCCATCAGGGACCTGCGAGCTCCTGATGTTCCTGTCCATCGGGCCTGTGGCTGGAGCCTCCGAAGCTCCGAATATGGGTCGCAGTCACGCACCACCACAGCTCTTCCTGTTCCGAAGTCCGCCACCTCCGCGATGGCAGATCCGCAGGCTCCATGACTGGAGCCCTCCGGTTGATCCCGGCCAGAGGCTGCCGCCGGCTCCACGATGTTAGGCCCAACGACATTGGAGACCCGACAGGGAAAAAGTCGGTTCCCGTACTGGGAAGAGATTAACGGTTTTCCCCCCCACCCCCCACATTTACACAGCTAAGGAAAAATAATAAAAACTAGAGTCAAGACATACATTTAACGAGACAAAAATTAAAAAAAAGACAGACGGACTGTAGTCGAGCCGCTGCCGTTAGGCGCCGCCACATCAGGGATATATATGAAATTCATATATTATGAATTTCATCATCGATGTCTGCCTTTCCTGACAAATTATAGGTAAAGGCCCATGTTTTGCAGGTCTCACCTGTAAGCCTTTGTTGCTGAAAGGCAATGTAGGCAACACGACTTTTCTTTCTTCAGGTACACAAAAATGCTGGAGAAACTCAGCGGTTGCAGCAGTGTCTATGGAGCTAAGGAAATAGGTAACGTTTCGGGCCAAAAACCCTTCTGCAGACTGATGGGGGGGTGGCGGGGAGAAGAAAGGAAAAAATGAGGAAGAGGAGCCCGAGGGTTGAGGGATGGGAGGAGACAGTCCGAGGGCAGAGGAAGGGGAGGAGACAGCAAGGGCTAACAAAATTGGGAGAATTCAATGTTCATGCCCGCAGGATGCAGACTCCCCAAGCGGAATATGATGTGCTGTTCCTCCAATTTCCGGTGTTGCTCACTCTGGTCATGGACGAGACCCAGGCCAGAGAGGTTGGACGGGGAATGGGAGGGGGAGTTGAAGTGCTAAGCCACCAGGAGGTCAGGTAGGTTCTTGCGGACCGAGCGGAGGTGTTCGGCAAAACGATCGCCCAGCCTCCGCTTAGTCTCACTGATGTAGATCAGCTGATATCTAGAGCAGCGGATGCAATAGATGAGGTTGGAGGAGATACAGGTGAACCTCTGTCGCACCTGGAATGACTGCTTGGGTCCTTGAATGGAGTCAAGGGGGGAGGTAAAGGGACAGGTGTTGCATCTCTTGCAGTTGCAACGGAAAGTGCCCGGGGAGGGGGTGGCACAGGAGGGAAGGGAAGAATTACCAAGGGAGTTATGGAGGGAGTGGTCTTTGCGGAAGGTAGACATGGGGGGAGATGGGAAGATGTGGCGAGTGGTGGGGTCACGTTGGAGGTGGCGAAACTGACGGAGGATTACCTGTTGTATGTGATGGCTGGTGGGGTGAAAGGTGAGGACTAGGGGGACTGTGCCCTTGTTGCGAGTGCGGGGTTGGGGAGAGAGAGCAGTGTTGCAGTCTTTGCAGTTGAGAGAGCAGTCTTTCTTCAGGTTCCCCATTAAGGAGGAAAGGTAAGAAAACATTTATTACTCTCAGTGGCATATTGAACATTTTATTTAGCCTGTTCAATCTCTCCCTGTAGGTTGGATCATAGAGCTCAGATAGTCGAGTCCTTGTGGCAACATCCTCTTAAAAATCTTCTCCTCAAGAGCATTTTCTTTCTACCTCTGTTATTTAATGCATAATAAGAACATATTGACTCTGTTTTATACTGAGAATTTAATTAAATCTGCCGAACTCTCACTATAGTTCAGATCTTAGAGCTGGGTGCTCCCCTTTGTCGCAGATACAGTCGAGGCCTCATGGCAACATCCTTGTAAAAATCGTCTCCTCACGAGCATTTTCTTTCTACCTCTCTGTTATTTAATGCAGAATAAGAACATATTGACTGCATGATGATATTTTCTGTAATTTCAGATGTCAACAGTGGGTCCAGAATACTCGCCGACATGATCTCCTACACAGAACTGCGGAGTATTTGTCAAATAACTGCCGTCTTATGTACATTGTGTGAAATTATGATTTGTTAACTGCACAAAACAATGCAAATGGTGATTTATTTATTATTGTATCTACGTTAGATGTTTTGCTCTTTGGTGCAAGTAGGGGTGGGGCTATCATTATGTTACGTACGTTGAATTGTACATCACTTTCACTGGTTAGCTGATATGCTGAACACTGCAACCCTGTATATCTCGCGCATGGAATAATGTGAATTATGTAAATCTTACTATGCATGTTAGAAATAAAGTGTTAACCATGTTAATGGTTTCTATTATGAATTACTTAAAATTGAGTGGGTTGGCACAATTTTGGTGCCATATGCTGCTAATGTGTCGTTATCAGATATTCAGTGTTAAAAAGAGAAATAAATCCCAATAAAAGCAAAAAGATATTCCTTCCACAGCGTGCCGGCGTCTGGCTTGGATCAGCACGGCTGAGACACCAGAGTGAAGTTGCGGGGAGGTTTACAATGTTTTTTTATTTAATGTTGTCCCTTGTCTAGTCTGAAATAAAGTTCATCATGGTTATAAAAATCGGAAGAAATGTAAATGTGTGTGTTATATTATTATTTACATTTATATCACATTCATGTATGTGTGTTCTTTCCAGCACAATCTAATCAGTTGTATGCTCGCTGAATAAAACCATCCTTAAGTTATACATCATTTGTAAATCTTGCTCAAAACAAATTTAATTTTGTGAAAAACTGGCTATTAGGAAGACCAGACCCATTTTATTGTTGAGAAACAACTCCATAGACACAAAAACATTAAGGCACATTCCAGGGGTAGAGCAATGGAATCTTCATATGGCTATTATTTTCCCAAATACGGCAGTTGTGAACAGTGTGATTAGATGATTGAATTACAGAGTGCAAGTGTAATACAAAATCAACTCAAACACAGCACGAGCCATTAAAAAGAAATGATTTAAAAAACATTAAAAAATAAAATTACCAGAGACAAAATTTATAAACATTTTATTCTTTAACAAGAATAAGAATTAACAACAAGAATTATGAACTAATAGAATTATGAATCTAACCCTATATCACACACACAAACTTCCCCCGCAACGCTGATTACACTGCGAGTTGAGTCGGGTAGGGTCCGGTCTGTTTACTGAAATGGACGAAAAAAAGGCCCACGTTCCGCTCCGTTGCGTACTACAAGTCACCCGATTGCATTTCACAGCAGTGGCCTATCTTGATCCGCTATAGGATCTTTGCTCTAAACTACATCTGATATTCTACTGTTGATATTTGGGTTTGGGTGACCTTGGTTCTTGGTTCACCTTATTTCCAAAGATGCACCTTACTCCATTCTCACGGGATGTTTGTTGGTGGTGAGGTGCATTGTTACAGTGAGGTAGATTGACAAGTGTCAGAGCAATGATGCAACCTTATTTGACTTCACTGAAATTGGCTGTATTCTAGATGTCTTGGTTAGCGTAATAGTTTGCAGGACATCATGAAGAGTGTGTAAAATGGAAATGACTGACCTTAGACAACTGAATTTGAGGAGGGAGTTCCAAGGTCTCCGGATTGATGATGCCAAAGAGATAAGTGAGCTCAAGAAAGGCAGGTGTAATGACTGGTGGTGCTCCCAGTATGTCTCTTGGAATCATTGCATGGTGGAGATCATGTATGTCTATTGTGCCCTTAGATGGACAGAATCCAATTTAGGATACAACTCTTCAGCCTCTGGAAGTAAGCAGCTGAGGAAAATTCTGAGGATAACATTCCCTGCAGCAGACAGCAGGAAGACTTCTACACAATAGATTTATATTGTATGCAATATACAAACCTTGTAACCCAATATCTATACTGTGTCAACTGAAAGTGAAATGTGATCATGTTCATATTGCCAACTTTCAAATTTCGTACCCTGACCATGTTCATTCATGTGTTTCATCTCTTTGAATGTCGGACAGGAGATAGTCGGAGCTCAATATCTCTGTTGATTCACTAGACTCCTACAACTGTGCATTTCTACTACTTGTGCTGAGATCAGTTGGGCAGAGCTGAAAGTTCTCCAGGGATCTCACGTTTTATCGATGAGCCACAACAATGGTGGTGCCGCAGACTGTGACAAAGGTCATGGTTCCCTCCATACTCTGCTGCACTCACATGCTGCAGTAGAGACCAATGCAAGGGATGACTCCAGCCTCTTCCGGCTGGCGTGTATGTCCTGTAGCCATATATACCTAAATAACATTTCCCACTTAAAGACCGACACAAAATGCTGGAGTAACTCAGCAGGACAGGCAACATCTCTGGAGGAGGAATGGGTGACTTTTCAGATCGAGGCCCTTTTTCAGACTGAGTCAGGGGAGAGGGAAACTAGAGATATGGAAGGGCAAGGGTGAAAATGACAGATTAAAGCAAACAATGTTCAAGGAAATAGAGAATGGTTCATTGTTGGCTGAAGGGAAATTGACAACGAAACATACAAACAGTAAAATGAATCAGGAGGGCAGTGAAACTAGTTGGAGAACTAAGGTGGGGGAGAGATGGTGAGAGAAGGAAAGCAAGGGATACTTAGAGAAATCATTATTCTTTACCGCTGGGTTGTAAGCTGTCCAAGTGAAATATGAGATGCTGTTCCTCCAATTTTGTGGTTGGCCTCACGCTGACAATGGAGGAGGCCCAGGACAGGAAGGTCAGTGTGGGAATGGAAGGGGGACTTAAAGTGTTTAGCAACTGGGTGATCGCATAGGCCTAGTCGGAATGAGCGAGGGTGCTCAATGAAACAATTGCCCAGTCTATGCTTGGTCTCGCTTATCTATTGGAGTTCACATTTGAAACAGCAGTTATAGTAGAGGTTGGAGGAGGTGTAAGCAGCCATAAGAGGGTCCTTTCCAGATGCTGCAGCATGGACTTACCACTTTTGTGTTGGACATGGGGGGTCGGCGCAAGACTGTGTCGGTGGCTCTCCTGAAGACGGCCCATTTGGACATTGGTGAGCTAGTGCAGGTGGCCGAGCCTCGTCGTCGGGGGCGTTCGCGGTCCTGGCCGCTTCTGCCTTTACCAGTTGTGTCCCCTGAAGGGGGGGGATGTGTGCACGAGGTCCGGCCACCTCGGTCGTCTGTCGTTTCGGTTTCGTGCCTCCGGTTCTGGGGGTGTCCTGTGGCGCCACCAGGCGGTTAGGCCACTTACTGAGCGAACCCACGGCACTAAAACTGGCAAGGTCATGTGACTGTGTTTGGCAGGAAGAAGTCGTCGCATGGTTTAGGGGTGTGCCCTGGTGTATGTATATATATATATATATATAACTCTGGGAGAACCCTCCCCCGTCGCGTGTGAGCTGTTTAACAACACGTGTCTCGCTATAATGCGCTCAAAACTTCCTTGAAGAAATTCAGCATTCTTATGGGTCTGTCCCACTTAGGTGGTTTTTCAGGCGACTGCCAACAACTGTCAAGTTTCCAGCAGTCGCCTGAAATACCGGCAACTGAAACAGCAACTGTCAGAGTGGAACACACACACATCGCTTCCTTCACCAGCCCGTTATGCAGGCAAAGGGCAGGGCAAGCGGGGGTAGCGCTGTCTGAGTAAAATTCACAGGGTGCAAAGCCAATGTGATATGGACACACACCGCGATGAACAGGAAGGTTGTCGCTATAATTAAGATGGCTAAAGCACAGTGTATGGTAAATCCTTTAAAAGAGGGGGGAGGAGGTAAAAGGAGTGAAGACGACTTTTAAGAAGCCAGAGATACACGGCTGTGAAGCTCGGTGGACATTAACAAGTCGGGTAACATGTCCGACCATAACCCGGTCGGTTATCCTTGGTTCTGAAAACGATTGCTTACGTTTTCTTTCCCCAATAAGCCAATGAAACTCACCGGTCAGCACCGACTACAACCTACGAGAACCTTCGACCTCCTGGCAACCCACTAGGACCTCCTGGCAACCCACCTACTAGGTATGTTACAAAACCAACCTGAATCGTGGCTGAGAATCTGCCCCACCCCGTGTGCGCGATTTTGGCGCTGTTTAGAGGGGGTGGGTTTAAAATGCGATTTTTACTAGGCTGTTGCCATCGAAAATGTTCAGCCTAGTAAATCATTAACGAAAAATCGCTGAAAGACCCCGTCGCAAAAGGTATTATTAGTTTTTATGGCCTTGTATAATAGTTATAGTAGTTTAAAAATCACTCTCTAAACCCGCGATCTCTCGCAGCCCCAGGGTTTTATAAAGCAAACAATTAAAGGTATGTACCTTATTTTTACATTAAAAGGGGCATCTTAAGAACCCTGTATATAAAGTTTTCTATAGCGAGTAGCTAATTTTGGGCTCTTTATATCCCGCAGTATTTTTCTGGGCATTTGAGGGCACAAATCCAGCACAATGTGAACGTTCTAAACCAGCGCGTTCACAGGAACCCACTAGAAAGCCGATTTAAAATAGGCTTTAATTTACAGCAATTGAACACTAAATTCCTTCCATTTGGCCTATAAATTAATGTAAATGAGATTTTAAAATCATGTTTTATTGTGAATTATTTATGAATATTATTTGGACACTTGGGCTATTTAAAAACGTTAATCATTTATTAAGAAATGGATAGATGTTTAGATCTAGTAATTGAAGTTTGAAATTTGCTACACTTGGGTAACTAACTAATTATATGCTTTAATTTCAGGTCATCCAAGTTAGATTATTTTATGTTTGTTTCAGAATGGTTCAATCTACGATAACTGAAAATTTCATTCAGTTCTCTTAATTTTTAAGAAGGTTATGGCCTTTTGACTGTCCATGATCACAGCTTTTTTGTTATGTCCATAGAAAATCAATGTATGAAAATGGCCATAACTTTTTAAATACTTGAGATATGAAAGTGAATTAGGTGTCAAATTAAACTTATTTTTATGCTTTATCTGATGGGATAAATTACAGACTTGATTTTTTAAATCTCAAAATTTTGTAACATTGCTACACCTACGGCACGTGAATTGTCCCAACTCTCCATGGCGGCTCCATTCTGGTTGCCGTTAATTTTTCAAGATGCTGAAAAATTAGCGGCGACCATAATGAGGCGGCAACTATTTCCCAGAATGTGGGAACTCCTCGCGACCATGAAGGCGATGACCCGAAACCACCCGCAAACATGTGGCGACCATGTGGCAACTGCAGAGACTTCTAAGTGGGGCAGGCCTGCCGCTTAAGTGGGGCAGGCCCATTACTGACATCTGAAAATCTGTGGCATGCAACCCTGTAAAAATGGAGAGGGTACACTCAGAATGGTATCAGCATTGGGCCGGGTCACACAGGGCGAGCAGTGGGCTGAGACACTCCCGGCAAGCAGGCCCGACTTGCTCACTGTGATCAGATGACAGAGGACTTGCCCACCGCAGACCGATGACAGAGGTACTTGGCCGCTGCAATTGGAGGAACGGACATTGCCCGCTGCAGGATGAGGACTCGCCCGGTAGGCCCGGTTCGCCCCCCACTGACTTCGAATCAGCCCCAGCCCCCATTATGGATGGGCACCTTGACACCGAGAGCGAGGAGAGACAGCGAGCAAGGTGGACTGGCGAGATCAATGGGGCGACCCAGTGGGGGGCTGCCGAGAAAAAAGGGGGAGGGAGTGGTCTGCCAAAAGTGAAGCAAAACAAGCAGTAGATAGGACTGTGTCGTGCTTTATAAACTTTGTTGGCATCAACACGTGGCGACACCAGTGCACAGCCTAGGTTGTACGGAAAACAAAGCATTTCATTGTACGTGCAACAGTAAATCATCACTCATTAATTAATTAATCAATTAGCATCATGCGTTGAGAGCACACAGAAGCTCTGTGTAACCAGTGAAGTATGTACATCTCACAAACCACCTCCCCCCCCCCCCCCGAAACTAACACAACAAAGTAACACCAGGATGGCACGCTCATACTTCTACTTCCTAAGGGGACAGAGGAAATTTGACATGTCTCTTCTTCTTTCGTGTGGCGTGCACAGCCTAAAGTTGTTGGACAACTTGTTCTATTTGATCTTGCGTTTGTGTACGTCGATTTGATTGCATTAATCGAAACAGGGCGGACCACGTAAAGGTTGCAATCTTCCACCCCTGACGTGTCTCCAATCACTCTTAAAACTTCCAGATACACCAATGGGGTTGCATTACAGCTTGATTTAGGAACAGCTCTGCCAAGACCGCAAGAAAGTGCAGGAATTTGTGGATGTAGCCCAGAGCATCACACAGGCCAAACTATCCACCATTTACTCCATCTACACTTCAGGCTGCCTCAAAAATGCAGCCAGCATAATCAAAGATATTGTCCTACTCCAATCATTCCTTTTCTCCCCACTGCTGTTGGGCAAAAGATACAGAAGCTTGAAAGCGCCCACCAGCAGACTTAGGAACAGTTTTTCTCCCCTATGTCATTAGGCTTCTTTGCAGTCCTTCCATAAACTAGCTACGGTACAGTCCAATTCACCTCTACTGCATTGCCGTTGATGGACTTTGTATTTAGAATTGGTACATTACATTGTTGAGAACTTTTTTCTGTACTTTTGCACTAAACTGGACGATGAATGTCATACATTTAGCAGCTGCAGCAGAGCTTGCACGCCATCACTTCCTACAAGTTCCCACTCCCCATCCCCCCTCCTCTCTCTCCCCTCTCCTCTCTCTCTCCCCCCCTCCTCTCTCTCTCTCCCCATTCTCTCTCCCCCCTCCCCATATCCCCTCCACTCCACCCCCCCCCCACCCTCCCTCCCGTTAACCCCCTTTCCCCCCTCCAGACCCTCCCCTCCACCCCTACCCCCCTCCCCTCCACCCCATCCCCTCCCCCCTCCCCTCCACCCCATCCCCTCCCCCCCCTTTCTCCCCCCCTCCTCCCCACCCACTCTCTACTGCCTCCTCCCTCTCTAGACGCGCCTGCGAGTTGGGGGCTATGTGTCAGTGGATAAGGCGGTTACAGGGTAAAAGGAGCAAATTAATAATATTAATATAATATCAAGGGGGTAGTTAACTTTTGTGCGGGGGTAGTTAGTGTGTTTGTGGGGGGTCATTAGTGTATGTGACGCCGCATACCGCCCCCTCAGCCCCCCCTCAACTGGAAGTGCCGGCACCTCCGTAGCTGATGACCTGAACTCCTTTTTAGGGCAAAAATCAAAAAGGGCCACTTTTCAACATAATTGTATAAGGGGTAAGAGCGTTGTAAAAACAAGCCTGAAGGCTTTGTGTCTCAATGCAAGGAGTATTCGTAATAAGGTGGATGAGTTGAACGTGCAGATAGCCATTAATGATTATGATATAGTTGGGATCACGGAGACATGGCTCCAGGGTGACCAAGGCTGGGAGCTGAACATCCAGGGATATTCAATATTCAGGAGGGATAGAGAGAAACGAAAAGGAGGTGGGGTAGTGTTGCTGGTTAGAGAGGAGATTAACGCAATGGAAAGGAAGGACATTAGTTTGGAGGATGTGGAATCGGTATGGGTAGAGCTGCGAAACAATAAGGGGCAGAAAACGCTGGTGGGTGTTGTGTACAGGCCACTTAACAGTAGTAGTGAAGTTGGAGATGGTATCAAACAGGAAATTAGAAATGCTTGCGACAAAGGCAAAGCAGTTATAATGGGTGACTTCAATCTACATATAGATTGGGTGAATCAAACTGGCAGGGGTGCTGAGGAAGAGGATTTCTTGGAATGTATGCGGGATAGTTATCTAAATCAACATGTAGAGGAACCAACGAGAGAGCGGGCTACTTTAGACTGGGTATTGAGTAACGAGGAAGGGTTAGTTAGTAGTCTTGTTGTGCGTGGCCCCTTGGGCAAGAGTGACCATAATATGGTTCAGTTCTTCATTAGGATGGAGAGTGACATTGTTAATTCAGAAACAATGGTTTTGAACTTAAAGAAAGGTAATTTTGAGGGTATGAGACGTGAATTGGCCAAGATTGACTGGCAATTAATTCTAAAAGGGTTGACGGTGGATATGCAATGGAAGGCATTTAAAGACTGCATGGATGAACTACAAAAATTGTTCATCCCAGTTTGGCAAAAGAATGAATCAGGGAAGGTAGTGCATCCATGGATAACAAGGGAAATCAGGGATAGTATCAAAGCAAAGGATGATGCGTACAAACTAGCCAGAAAAAGCAGCATACCGGAGGACTGGGAGAAATTCAGAGACCAGCAGAGGAGGACGAAGGGCTTAATTAGGAAAGGAAAAATGGATTATGAAAGAAAACTGGCAGGGAACATAAAAACTGACTGCAAAAGTTTTTATAGATATGTGAAAAGAAAGAGATTAGTTAAAACAAATGTAGGTCCCTTGCAGTCAGAAACAGGTGAGTTAATCATGGGGAACCAGGATATGGCGGACCAATTGAATAACTACTTTGGTTCCGTCTTCACTAAGGAAGACATAAATGATCTGCCGGAAATAGCAGGGGCCCGCGGGTCAAAGGAGGTGGAGGAATTGAGTGAAATCCAGGTTAGTCGGGAAGTGGTGTTGGGTAAATTGAATGGATTAAAGGCCGATAAATCCCCAGGGCCAGATAGGCTGCATCCCAGAGTACTTAAGGAAGTAGCTCCAGAAATAGTGGATGCATTAGTAATAATCTTTCAAAACTCTTTAGATTCTGGAGTAGTTCCAGAGGATTGGCGGGTAGCAAACGTAACCCCACTTTTTAAGAAGGGAGGGAGAGAGAAAACGGGGAATTACAGACCAGTTAGTCTAACATCGGTAGTGGGGAAACTGCTAGAGTCAGTTATTAAAGATGGGATAGCAGCACATTTGGAAAGTGGTGAAATCATTGGACAAAGTCAGCATGGATTTACGAAAGGTAAATCATGTCTGACGAATCTTATAGAATTTTTCGAGGATGTAACTAGTAGCGTGGATAGAGGAGAACCAGTGGATGTGGTGTATCTGGACTTCCAGAAGGCTTTCGACAAGGTCCCACATAAGAGATTAGTATACAAACTTAAAGCACATGGCATTGGGGGTTCAGTATTGATGTGGATAGAGAACTGGCTGGCAAACAGGAAGCAAAGAGTAGGAGTAAACGGGTCCTTTTCACAATGGCAGGCAGTGACTAGTGGGGTACCGCAAGGCTCAGTACTGGGACCCCAGCTATTTACAATATATATTAATGATCTGGATGAGGGAATTGAAGGCAATATCTCCAAGTTTGCGGATGACACTAAGCTGGGGGGCAGTGTTAGGTGTGAGGAGGATGCTAGGAGACTGCAAGGTGACTTGGATAGGCTGGGTGAGTGGGCAAATGTTTGGCAGATGCAGTTTAATGTGGATAAATGTGAGGTTATCCATTTTGGTGGCAAAAACGGGAAAGCAGATTATTATCTAAACGGTGGCCGATTGGGAAAGGGGGAGATGCAGCGAGACCTGGGTGTCATGGTACACCAGTCATTGAAGGTAGGCATGCAGGTGCAGCAGGCAATAAAGAAAGCGAATGGTATGTTGGCTTTCATAGCAAGAGGATTTGAGTATAGGAGCAGGGAGGTTCTACTGCAGTTGTACAGGGTCTTGGTGAGACCACACCTGGAGTATTGCGTGCAGTTTTGGTCTCCAAATCTGAGGAAGGACATTATTGCCATAGAGGGAGTGCAGAGAAGGTTCACCAGACTGATTCCTGGGATGTCAGGACTGTCTAATGAAGAAAGACTGGATAGACTCGGTTTATACTCTCTAGAATTTAGGAGATTGAGAGGGGATCTTATAGAAACTTACAAAATTCTTAAGGGGTTGGACAGGCTAGATGCAGGAAGATTGTTCCCGATGTTGGGGAAGTCCAGGACAAGGGGTCACAGCTTAAGGATAAGGGGGAAATCCTTTAAAACCGAGATGAGGACAACTTTTTTTCACACAGAGAGTGGTGAATCTCTGGAACTCTCTGCCACAGAGGGTAGTTGAGGCCAGTTCATTGGCTATATTTAAGAGGGAGTTAGATGTGGCCCTTGTGGCCAAGGGGATCAGAGGGTATGGAGAGAAGGCAGGTACGGGATACTGAGTTGGATGATCAGCCATGATCATATTAAATGGCGGTGCAGGCTCGAAGGGCCGAATGGCCTACTCCTGCACCTAATTTCTATGTTTCTATGTTTCTATACGCTCGTTTCGAGTCGGGCAACATCACCCTAGGTTTGCCGCCTAACGACACCACCAACTGCGTGCCGGCTAACGAAGCTAAAGGGAGGTCCATCGCTGGGGGTGTGCACACATTCTCGTTGTCCGAGCACAACGTGAGGAGGGCCCTGACATGGGTGAACACGAGGAAAGCTGGAGGCCCAGATGGCATCTCGGGGCGAGTATTTAAGTCTTGTGCTACACAGCTCGCTCCGGTGCTCACTACAATATTCAACCACTCCCTGGCCAAGTTTGTGGTCCCTGCCTGCTTCAAAAGATCCATCATTGTACCTGTACCAAAAAATGCCTCTCCAGCCTGTTTGAATGAGTACTGTTCAGTGGCCCTCACCTTGGTAGTCACAAAATGCTTTGAGAGGCTGGTCAAGAAACACATCTGCGCCTTCCTCCCTCGCAACATGGACCCACTACAATTTGCATACCGTCCGAACAGATCCATGGACGATGTGGTCTCCCAGGTGCTGCACACCGCTCTCTCTCATCTTGACAGCCAGAAAGGGGGCTATGTGAGGATGCTGTTCATAGACTTCAGTTAAACCTTCAACACGATAGTCCCCACCAGACTTGCTGAGAAGCTGTTGGAATTGGGGCTCAACAACCGCCTGTGTGCCTGGGTCCCAGACTTTCTCACTGCCAGGCCCCAGGTAGTCAAGATGGGAAGAAATACATCGAAGTCCCTCACCCAAAGCACAGGATCCCCCCAGGGTTGCGTCCTCAGCCCCCTACTGTACTCCCTGTACACACATGACTGTGTGGCTGGGTTCAGCTCCAACTCTATAATCAAGTTTGCTGATGACACTGTGGTGGTGGGACTGATCTCAGATAACGATGAGAAGGCCTACCGGGAGGAGGTGGCTGATCTGGCACTCTGGTGACAGGACAACAGCCTCCTCTTGAATGTCAAAAAAACTAAGGAGCTGATCATGGACTTTAGGAGGACACAACATCCGAGGACGTACACACAATTGAAGATAAATGGGGATTCTGCGGATAGGGTGAGCTGCTTTAAATACCTGGGAGTCCACATCTTAGAGGATCTGACATGGGCATCACACGCTGCCGCAGTAGTGAGTAAGGCAAGGCAGCGCCTTTACCACCTCAGGCAATTGAAGAATTTCAGATTGTCTCTGAGCTTCTACTCAGCGGCTGTGGAAAGCATCTTGTCCAGAAACATCACAATTTGGTTTGGGAACTGCTCTGCCCAGGACAAGAAGGCTCTGCAGAGAGCAGTACTTTCGGCCGAACGCGCTATGGGAACTTCACTCGCCCCCCTGCAGGAACTATACATCAGGAGGTGCAACTCCAGAGCCAACAAGATCATGGGGGACCCCTTTCACCCCAGCAATGGACTGTTCCAGCTGCTACGGTCAGGCAAATGCCTCCGTTGCCGTGCTGTGAAAATGGAGAGGATGAGAAGGAGCTTCTTCCCAGAGGCCATTAGGACTGCAAACTCCAATCTCACCAGGGACTAACTTGGTTGATCATGGAGCAAATCAACTCCTATCTCGACAAAAACCTGGACCCACTGCAGTTCGTGTACCGCCACAACAGATCAACGGTGGATGCGATCTCGCTGGCCCTCCACTCCGCACTGGACCACTTGGACAACAAAACTCATATGTCAGGCTGTTATTCCTTGATTACAGCTCGGCATTTAACACAATCATCCCCTCCAAACTGGTTACCAAACTCGCAGAACTGGGTCTCTGTGCATCCCTCTGCAACTGGATCCTCGACTTCCTCGTCCACAGACCACAGTCTGTTCGTATTGGTGGAAATGTGTCAGCCTCGATAACAATCAGCACGGGAGCACCTCAAGGCTGCGTGCTCAGCCCCCTGCTGTACTCACTCTATACCCATGACTGCGTAGCGAACCACAGTGCGAACTCCATCATCAAGTTCGCTGACGACACCACTATTGTGGGGCGTATCACTGATGGGGATGAGTCAGAGTACAGAAGAGAGATCGAGCAACTGTCCATATGGTGCCAGCGCAATAACCTGGCCCTCAACACCAGCAAAACCAAGGAACTGATTGTGGACTTTGGAAGGAGTAGGAGGAGGACCCACAGCCCCATTTATATCAACGGGTCGATGGTTGAAAGGGTCAAGAACTTCAAATTCCTGGGCGTGCACATCTCTGAAGATCTTAACTGATCCGAGAACACTAACGCAATTATCAAAAAAGCACATCAGCGCCTCTACTTCCTGAGAAGATTACGGAGAGTCGGTTTGTCAAGGAAGACTCTCTCTAACTTCTACAGGTGCACAGTCGAGAGCATGCTGACTGGTTGCATTGTGGCTTGGTTCGGCAATTTGAGCGCCTTGGAGAGGAAAAGACTACAAAAAGTAGTAAACACTGCCCAGTCCATCATCGGCTCTGACCTTCCTTCCATCGAGGGGATTTATCGCAGTCGCTGCCTCAAAAAGGCTGGCAGTATCATCAAAGACCAACACCATCCTGGCCACACACTCATCTCCCTGCTACCTTCAGGTAGAAGGTACAGGAGCCTGAAGACTGCAACAATCAGGTTCAGGGATAGCTACTTCCCCTCAGCCACCAGGCTATTAAACCTGGCTCGGACAAAACTCTGATTATTAACAACCACTTTCTGTTATTTGCACTTTACCAGTTATTTATTCATGTGTGTATATATTTAGATCAAGGTATATGGACACATTTATCTGTTTTTGTAGTAAATGCCTACTATTTTCTGTGTGCTTAAGCAAAGCAAGAATGTCATTGTCCAATACAGGGACACATGACAATAAACTCACTTGAACTTGAACTTTACTGTACCATTTTACTGTTGTGTGGTGTCGTTTTAAAATTGCTGTTTTTTTCTCTTTTTTCAACCCACAAATATGTAATATGTGAATAAGTGATTCTGTTCCAACCTGTTTTGTAATTTTTTTTTGCACAATCCGCAAGCATTGCCACTTTTCATTTCACTGCACATCTCGTATGCGTATGTGACGAATAAACTTGACTTGACTGGTCGTGGGGGTGGGGGATTGGGAGGGGGGGGCCTCACAAGTGAAATAGCTTAGGGCCTCTCTTCATCTAAATCCGGCCCTGCCAACAGCCCAGTGGCTCAACATGAAGTAGGCTCGCGCCTCAGCTCCCACAGCACCCAGCCCCACCCACAGCCCAACTGCTAAAAAAGAAGTGCACTCGCACTTCGGCTCGGGTTCTAGAACATTGCGGCGGCTCGGGTTCTAGAGCATTGCGGCGGCTCGGGTTCTAGAACGTTGCGGCGGCGTCCGTTATCGTTGCACGTGCGCGGGGCAGCCCTGACTGCCATCTATGGAGGCCGTCTATGGAGACCTGCGATTCCTCCGCTGAGCACAGGTACACGGGGAATCGTGACGCCTTTTTCAGATTCAGATTCAGATTCAATTTTAATTGTCATTGTCAGTGTACAGTACAGAGACAACGAAATGCATCTCGATGGTGATCCCGATCCCGGTCACGGGGGATGACCTCCTCTCCATCTCCCCCGCTCGATCGTCTCTCACGTTGGTGAGTGCATTTACCCTTGGGTAACTCCTGCCTCTACCCCCTCCGCCTCCCTCTCTATCCCCTCCCTGGGGCAGAGAAAAGGGGGGGGAAAGAGAGAGGGGTGGAGGAGGGGATGGAGAGGGGTAGGAGGGGGGGGTAGAGAGGGGGAAGAGGAGGGAGGGCCATTCCTCTCTGCCCCCCTACCTCTCAAGGGATTCTCCCTCTTTCCCTCCTTCCCCTTCCTCTCTCTTCCCCTTCCTCTCTCTCTCCCGCTCTCTGCCCTCCCTCCACCTCACCACGCCCCATGTTCCCTCCCCCCTCCACATCCACCTCCATCCCCCTTCCTTCCCCCCTCTTCCCCTACTCTCCGTCAGTGCCCCTCCCTCCACCCCACCAATCTCCCTCCCTCCCCCTCCACCTCCCTCCCCGTTCCTCCCACTCAGCCCCTCTCTCGCCCCTCACCCCTCCTCTTTCTCCCCCCCACCCCCTCCCCCTCTCCCCCTCTCCTCTCCCCCACTCCCCTTCCCCCTACTACTCCCCCCCTACCTTCCGTCCCCCCCGTCCCTCCCCCTCTCACTTCCTGTGTGTGTGGGGTGGTTAGTGTGTGTGTGATGCCGCAGCCCCCCCTGCAACTTGAACTTTACTGTCCTCCTTGGTCTAGTACACATAAAACTGATCTTGGATGTGTGTGTGTGTGTGTGTGCGTGTATAATGATACCGCTCGAAAAAATGACGTCCTGACGGTAAAAATGTTTATATATTCCTGTAGAGATTTACCAGAGATTTATCCGGTGAAGTAATAAATCGGCTTACCTGAAAGATTTGAGCTTTATTTCCTGAGTTATTTACGAAAATGTTCACAAATGTTTGAAAATAAATCAGATGGGCACGTCACAATGGCTCTGCTCGTACTGTATTCCACGCGCTGACGTCACACTCTGACCCCACTTAGCCTCCCCCCGGTTTTTCACTGTGTTCCACTCGCTGCGAGTGACGTTACTCCCTCGACCTCTCCCCCCCCCCACATACTCGGGCCGTGAAGCCTGAAGCTGGGAGCCGCCAACGGGAGCGTTCGGGAATCAGCCCACCTCTCTGATGAGCCCTCCTCCCCCCCCCCACCCCCCCGGCTCGGGATTGAAGCTGCTGATGTCCTTTGGTTGACGTGCGCCCCGCTACCCGCTCCTCGATCCCTTCCTCCCCTCCTCCTCTTTCCTCCCCTCTACCCCCTCCAAACAGCCCCCTCTCTCTTTTCTTTTCTGCCCCACTCTCTCTCTGCCCCCCTCTCTCTCTCTCTGCCCTTCTCTCTCTCTCTCTCTCTCTCTGCCCCTCTCTCTCTCTCTGCCCTTCTCTCTCTCAACCTCTCTCTCAATCTCTCTCCCCCTTTGCCCCTCTCCACCCCTCTCTCCTCCCTCGCCCTCCCTATCCCCTCCACCCCCCCCTCGCCCTCCCCTTCACCTTTCCCCATATCCGTCCCCCCTCTCTCCCCATCTCTCCCCCTCCCTCTCCCCTTCCCCTCTCCCCCCCCCTACTCTCTCTCTGCCTCTGCCCCTCTCTCTGCCTCTGCCCCTCTCTCTGCCTCTGCCCCTCTCTCTGTCCCTCTCTCTCTGTCTCTGCCCCTCTCTCTCTGGCTCTGCCCCTCTCTCTCTGTCTCTGCCCCCTCTCTCTCTGCCCTCTCCCTCAATGCCCTCTACTCCCCCTCCTCTCTAGTAGGGGGCTATGCGATAGTGGATAGGGCGGAGATGGAGCCAATTAATTATATTAATATAATATCAAGTGGGTGGGGGGTCGTGTGTGTGCGACTCCGCAGGCCGCCACACACCCCCCCCCCCCCCCCCCCAACCCCAACCACGCGTTGTGGGTCCCACTTGGTCTAATCTATATACTTTTAAAACTGTGTGTGTGTGTGTGTGTGGAGATTTTTACAATTTCGGTAGGTATTTAAATTATGATTTCAGAAATCCACCCCTCTCTAAATTCGGTCGATTATTTTCCCAGATTTTGAATAAAGTTGTTCACAAAACTAACTTTGTCACAAACAATCGCCGCTTGCCAGCTGCTGACGTCACGATGTCCACATGCCCACCAATCCAGGACATCCTGGCCCCGCCTCCCCGTCAACGCGCGCTGTGGATTAATGCAGCGCATTTCCACGAGGTACCCCCCCCCCCCCCAAAGGCGCAGAAAGTTCGAGAACGTTCTGCAGCAAAGATCCTACTGCTCAGCTATCGGTTCTTTGTTCTGCACGTCGCGGTGTCCGCGGCGCCCACGCGCTGAAGAAGTTTTCTCCTCACTGCCGGCGCAGCTCATGGAGCCCCGCCCCCCCCCTGCGCGCTCGCTCAGCTGCCGGTTCCTGCTTCTGTCTCCGCATTTCGCCCGGTTCCTCTCCACCCCCCCCCCCCCCCCCCCTCATCTCACCTCCTCCCCTCTCCTCCATCCCTCTCTCTCTTTACCCATCACGCTGGTGGGTGCGCTTTCTTCACGATCGGCTGCTTTTCACCGTCCTCCGATCGCTCCGTGCCTCGTTCGGGCTGCTTCCCCCCCCCCCCTCTCTCCCACCCCCCCCCCCCCCCCCCCCTCTCTCTACCCCCCTCTCTCTCCACCCCCCCCCTCTCTCCCACCCCCCCTCCCCCCCCCCCCCCCCCCCTCCCCCCCTCTCCCCTCCCCCCCCCCCCTCTCTCCCCCCCCCTCTCTCCCCCCTCTCTCCCCCCCTCTCCCCCCCCCCCCTCTCTCTCTCTCTCTCTCTCTCCCCCCCCCCCCTCTCTCCCCCCCCTCTCCCCCTCTCTCTCCCCCCCCTCTCTCTCTCTCCCCCTCCCTCCCCCCCCCCTCCCCCCCTCTCCTCTCTCTCCCCCCCCTCTCTCTCCCCCCCCTCTCTCTCTCTCCCCCTTCCCTCTCTCTCTCCTCCCTCCCCTCTCCTCTCTCCCCTCTCTCTCTCTCTTTCCTCCCTCTCTCTCCCCCCCTCTCTCTCTCTCCCCCATGACTATTCCAAAATGCCGCCAATCGCAGAGTCCGAGGCATCCATGGTAAGGATGCACGAGCATAGCCGCCAGAGCCAAGGCTTCCTTTGCCCCTTCAAACGCCGCCGTGGCGACAGCGTCCCACTGTATCTCCCGTTGCTTGCCCATAAGCAACTGCAAAAGTTTGGCAGTTACCGGAACGAACCGGTGGTAAAATATGACCATCCCTATGAACTCCCGGAGGCCATGTACCATAGCAGGCCGCAGGAACGGGCGGATTGCCTCAACCCTGTCCGGCAGAAGCACTGCTCTGTGCCGTGTCACCCGATGCCCCGGTAAGTTGATGGCCCAAAGGCCGAATTGGCACTTGCCAGGGTTAATTCTGAGGCCATGTCACTGAGGTGCTGGAAGAGTAGACACAGGTGGGCGCAGTGTTCCTCGCGAGAGCAACTTGCCATGTGGTTGTCGTCCAAGTTGACAAACATTGAGTCGAGCCCATGCATCACTGTGTCCATCAGGCGCAGAAAGACCTGCGCAGTGTTGTTGAGGCCAAAGGGCAACCGCAGGAACTCGAACAACCCGAATGGGGGTGATAATTGCTGTCTTGGGGATATCCTCCGGTCACACGGGGATCTGGTGATATCCCCAGACTAGGTCGATCCTGGAGAAGATCCTAACCCCGGCCAGATTGGCTGAGAAGTCCTGTATATGGGCAATAAGGTAACGGTCAGTGGTCATGGCCTGTGTACTTACCCGCCGCCGGCGGTTTATCGAGGTAAGGAATGACCTGGCCGGCCGTCTGCTGGTCAAAGGTGCTTACCACACAGTGATAGCGAGTCTCGTCGGCCGTGATGCCATGGTTGAAGAACTGGAACTCGGCCTGTCGAAACCAAACCCCCGGCTTCGAGGTCCAGAATGTAGGTAGCTTCAGGGAGACTGCGTTCAGTTCGGCCTTGTAGGCGGCAGAATGCATTTTCTTTTCAAATTTCCCTTCCAGGATTACACTCCTGGGCGTCGGGGTCACCAATGTTGTGTGGACTCGAAGGATTCCAGACAAAAGCTAATCTAGTTGCATGCACTAAACGCGTTTATTCTCTCCAATACAGCTCCTTACTCTTCCAAAGTCACGGGCGTTGCCCGGCCTTAAATACCAACTCGGGTACCAACCCCGTGACTAGCACCTCCCACACCAAGACACCGCCCTCCAGAGCTGATGGTTCATTGTGCCCTTGGGTTGCCACCACAACGAGATGCAGCCGTCGCAGGAACTGGGGGTGGGAAGAGGCCACGCAGGGTAGGTCCGGGGATGGGGAGACCGCGCCAGCTACCCTTGTCCTCTCCCTCTCCTCTCCCTCCACCCCCCCGACATCATCTCTGACCTGCTGGAGAAAACGTGGCTGGCGGTAGTTTTACCTGCGGAGTTGAGGAGGGAGAGTGGGGGGGGGGGGGTTGAGGGGGGAAGGGAGAGAGATGAGCAGGGAGATGGAGGGAGGGGAGAAGGCTTATGGAGGGAGGGGGGAGTGACTGAGGGTAGGGGAAATGAGAGGGAGGGAGTGGGGGAGGAGAGAAATACAGGGGAAGGAAGACGGAGGGTCAAGAGGAGGTGGACAGAGTGCTGGGAGATGGGGGGGAATGGAGGAGGATAGGAAGAGGGATGGTGAGGTAATGCAAATATTAAATCCAAAGTTATTAACCAACTAAACTTCTGCTGTTAGTGCGGGCCCGTCAGCCGACCGTGCGCAGTTGGGGGCTATGGCTCAGTGGTGGAATATTGCATTTGGGGATCAGGCCTTCCATGTAAAGGATACATCTCTCTAATTAGAGTAAACAAGAAAGGAAGAGGTATCATGTTACAAGTAGGTGTAGGTGTGTTATAACATATTTTCAATATGACATAAGTGTAAACAAGCAAGGAGGTGGTGTAATTTTAATATATGATTATCACAAATTTTCTGTGTAAATTAAGAAGTGACAAGCAAGTAGAATGTGTTATTTTAAAGTACAATTAAAAAAATTACAGTATAAATGAAGGGTAAATGGGCAAGAAAACAATATCATTTCAAAGGACAATTATCAAAAAATGTCTGCATGTGTAATTCCTGTCAAACTCAAAGTTCATCTTAATCTTAACCCCCTATTCTGGTTCAGTCAAACACAGAATACAAACCACTGATAATCAACTCTCTTTATTATTCAACGCCAATACAAACCTAATCCAATAGCGCGGGTCCAATCCTTATCTCTGCTCATTCAAGCCCTTCAGCCCCATACGAATAGAACAACTCCAGAAGATCAGCACACTCCCATACGCTATCCCAGAAGATCGGCACACCCCAATGTACTCTCCCCTCTTTTATACCTTCATGAACCCTTGGCGCAAAATACATGGGGGGAGCAACCCCTACAAGCCAATTATCAATAAAGGTTACAAAATACATTCATTAACAGTTCCCTAACCCAATCACAAAACATCACATAACATTGTTTCAATAGCAAGCACTTAGTGGGAAACAGTTTCATTAAGCAAAGAAACATTCTGCCAGGTAAAGTATACAATTTGGGCAATGCCCCTCGCCTTGACCAATCACAAGTAACGACGAAGATCATGCAACATAGTTAGCAACATTATTATAATCCATCATTTCCCAACCAATCCCGAGCATGCATTTGCAGCAGGACCCAGCACCCTCTGCAAAACCTCATACACATTAACAATTAAAGGCCATCTGGACATCAACCTTTATTCAACCTCATCCCAGGCCACAGGCACTCTGGAGCCATGGTCCTCATGGTCTTTGCAGCTAAACTAAAAAAACTAAGGAGCTGATCGTGAACTTTAGGAGGGCACATCATCCGAGGACGTACACACCATTGAGGATAAATGGGGATACTATGGATAGGGTGAGCTGTTTTAAATACCTGAGAGTCCACATCTCTGAGGATATGACATGGACATCACACGCCGCAGCACTCGTGAGTAAGGCAAGGCAGCGCCTTTACCACCTCAGGCAATTGAGGAAATTCAGAGTGTCTCCGAGGATCCTCCAGTGCTTCTACTCAGCGGCTGTGGAAAACATCTTGTCCGGAAATATTACAATATGGTTTGGGAATTGCTCTGCCCAGGACAAGAAGGCTCTGCAGATAGTAGTGCGTTCAGCCGAACACACTATGGGAACTTCACTCGCCCCTCTGCAGGAACTATACATCAGGAGGTGCAACTCCAGAGCCAATAAGACCCCTTCCACCCCTGCAGCGGACTGTTCCAGCTGCTACGTTCAGGCAAACACCTCTGTTCATCTCATGCTGTGAGAATGGAGAGGTTGAGAACGCATTTCTTCCCAGAGCCATTAAGACTGTTAACTCCTATCTCACCAGGGACTAATTTTACTGTACTTTATTTTACTGTACAATTTTTTTTTAATTGATGTTTTTTTCCCTTTATCCTTCCGCTCACAATATTTATTATGTAAAAGAATATGTGATTCTGTTCCATTCTGTTTGTAGTTTGTTTGGTTGTTTGTTTGTTTGTCTTTTTGCACAAAGTCCGCAAGCATCGCCACTTTTCATTTCACTGCACATCTCGTATGTGTATGTGAAGAATAAATTTGACTTGATTTTGCAAAAGATGTCCAGCAGGCAAAAGCAAAAATCCTCCATTTTGTCAGGTACCCAAAATGCCCAATATTATCATTCCCCTCTTTTATCATACATGATAAACAAAATAAGATTCCCGGTGCGGGGCGGAGACGGTGCTCCGGTGGCTGTGGCGGCATTCTGGTGGCGGCGACCTGAATCCGGGCCTCGGCCGCGGGCCAGTGGATGACATCGTCGGGAGCTCGCGGGTCACAGGTTGATGCCTGTTTTCCGGAGCTCCCGTGGCAACAGCTGCGTCCACTGGACTGGAGGGCGGCAGCTTCTACCATCCCTGGGCCGCGGAGCTTGAACCGCGGGACTGACTTACCATCGACCGGTGGGGTATCGCCTCAGCGCAGAGGGAGAAGAGGAGGGAAGAGACAGCAACCCAAAGACTTTTGACTCCATCACAGTGAGGAGGTACTTGGTGAACTCACTGTGGTGGATGTTAATTTGTGTTTATTGTGTGTTGTTTACTATTACATGTATGGCTGCAGGCAACGACATTTTGTTCAGACCGAAAGGTCTGAATGACAAATAAAGGATTCAATTCAATTCAATTCAATTCAAAATAAGATGACACGGTTCCTATTATACAACTTAACAACACGGGCGATGTCATTTATCAGAACTCTAAGTAACTTCCCGAGTTTAAATGGACATGAATCCTCTTTGTCCATCTCTTTAGCTTAATGTACTCTTGACTCTCAGTGCGTATGATGTTACCTAAGAAATTCCTTGATGAAAACAAGTTAGCAGCTTATTTTCCCACTAATCCTCTTATAATGGTGAAGATAGACCCACACATTCTTTCCTTCTACTTTAACCGTTGTTGGAGTTGTCAGGAGAACCTGGTAAGGTCCCTCCCACCGAGCCTCCAAACCTTTCCTCACCCAATTCTTCACTAGTACATAATCACCGGGCTTGACTTTAATGGAAGAAACCACTATATGTTGCTCGCACCCTAGAATGCAAATCCCTTAGTGCCCGAGTCAAGGCCAGAAAGTAATCAGTCATTTCCGTAGTCATGTGATGGAAGCTTATGACTTTTATGTCATTTTAGTTCCACGGGGTTCTTAAAGGACGTCCATAACCAATTTTAGCTGGGCTCCGTCTTGATTCCCCTACAGGCATGACACGCATCTGAAACAAAGCTATAGGGAGTAATTCGATCGGCCCAATCCCGGTCTCCACCTTCAATTTAGCTAATTTAGTATTCAGGGTCTGGTTTGACCTTTCTACATCCAGCAGCCTGTGGTTGATAAGCACAGTGTAGTTGCTGTTGGATGCCCAACTGTTCACAGAATTCTTTATTAACTTGCCCAATAAAATGAGGACCATTGTCAGAACTAAGCTGAATTGGGATACCGAATTCAGGGTTAAGTTCTCGCATATGCACCTTGACAACAGGAGCCACTTTGTTATCAAATGTTGGATAGGCCTCGATCCATCTGCTGAATACACTGACAATCACAAGTACATAGCTATAACCTTTGCATTTCTCTAGCTCGATATAATCCATCTGAAGAATTTCAAAAGGACCCATGGGCAAAGGTGTTTTCCCATCTTCACAACCTACTTCTTTCCCAGGATTGTACTTCTGACAATTAATGCAGCAGCTACTTACTTTCTGGGCCAAAGTTCGTAATCTTGGATGCCACCAAGTAGTCAAAAGAGTATCACAAATTGCTCTTGCACCACAGTGAGTCGCAAAATACATACATTCCACAACGCAAAGTGGAAGAGGATACGTCATACATGTCTGCCCTGCCGGAGTAACCCACAATCTCGACATGCAATCTATTGTACATCCAAGCTGTTTCCATAATCTTATATCCCCCTCAGAAGCTTCTTGCTGCATCTGAATAATTTACTGGATGGTTGGCATTGACTTTTCCGGGGGAGACTTGTTACCTGAACTTTTTATCTGCCTCATCATTCTTGGCATCACCACCTTGCGTTCCCGGGATACTTCCTTTGCTGCTTGATCAGCACAACGATTACCTATGTCTATCAGGGTCTGTCCCTTTGTGTGAGTGCTACACTTCATCACTGAAATTTGCCTAGGTAGCATCAGAGCCTTGAATAAATCAGTCACCAATTGTTTATGAAATATTTGAGTTCCTGCCGAGGTTAGGAATCCTCTATTCCTCCATAGTTGTCCAAAGTCATGTACTACTCCAAATGCACATCTGGAATCTGTATACTGGTTCACCCTTAAATCTTTCCTAACAATATATGCTCTGACCAAAGCAAACAGCTCAGCCTGTTGTGCTGAATAGGGTGATTCAAAAGCAGCTGCCTCTACACTGTTCCCATCCTGGTCTACAATAGCATACCCAGAAAGTTTCTCGCCTTAGGGCCCAATGGATGCACTCCCATCTACGTATAGTCATGTCAAGGTCTTTTATAGGAGCGTCTTTTAGATCCTCCCTTACAGATGTTTCATCGTATTATGAACAAACAGTCATGTCCTGCTTCTGATTGTTCCTCTGGAGATGAAATGAGGAAAGATGCCGGATTAATATTAGTACAGTATCTAAATTGGAGTTTTGGATTATTCAATAGATAACTTTCATATTTGTTTTGATGAGCCATTGTCAGATGCTGAGTTTGAAGTTGTCCCAACAAGGCTGCCACCAAATGGGAACTGTACACTACTATTTCCTGCTGTAGGTCAGGTTTGCAGCAGACTGTGGACTATTATAGATTGCTATTAGGATCTGGGTGCATAGTGGGTATCCGCTTACTACTGGGTCAAGCTTTGATGAATAATAAGCCACTGGTCTGTGCTTATCCCCGTGTTTTTGGGTGAGGACTGCAGTCGAGCACTCAGAAAGGATGGTAAAGTAAAGTTGGAAGGGTCTATCGTAGAGTGGCCTTCCTAGTGTTGGAGCATGCATTAAAGATCTCTTCAAATTCTTGAAAGCTTTCTGAGCTTCTTCGGACAACGGAAATTCGCCCTCTAGGCTAGTATAAGGAGTAAATTCCTTGGTGTCTAGTGCAATATTAGAGATCCAGGGTCGGCAGTAGTTCACCGTACCGAGACACTGTCTCGTTTGCTTTGCCTCTTTTGGAATAGAAAATTCGCAAATTGGTTCAAGTCTGCTGTTTTCTAAACTTCTCTCTGTAGCCAAAGTTATTACTCCCAGAAACTTTACTTTTGTTGAGCCATCAATACCTTTGACTGAGAATCCACATATCCTAAATTTGCCAGATGATTCAATAATTAAGCAGTGTCCTTACGACTGCTCTGCTCATCTTAACTAGCCACTAACAAGTGGTCCACATACTGTACTAAAGTGGATTTCCTTTTAAAACTTAAAGTGCTTAATTAGTCTTGAAGACATCGAGAAAACAAGGTGGGCGAATTAATAAATCCCTGAGGTACTCTTGTCCACATATAATGTTGTCCCCTGTAAGTAAAAGCAAATAAATACTAGCTGTTTTTGTGCAGAGGTAATGAGTAGAAGGCATGCTGCAGGTCTACAATTGAGAAATTCTTTGCTTCAGCTGGAATTAAAGCTAGAATATGAGCAGGGTTTGACACCAAGGTATGGAGCAGTTCTACAAATGCATTGACAGATCTTAAGTCCTGGACCAGCCTGTACTGGCACTCGTTCCCTGCCTTGGGCACTGCAAGGATTGGTGTGTTGCAAATAGACTGGCACTTCACTAAGATGTCTTGTTCCAGCAATCCCGGAATCAGCTTGTCTATACTAGAAATTGTCTGTTATATCAATGGGTACTGTTGTATCGAAGGCAGTGTCACCCCTTTCTGGAGAGCTACCTGGATGGGATCAATGTGAACACATCCTACCTGAGTTCCGTCTTCTGCCCACACTTGCGGGTTCACATACCTCACTCCCCAGATGCTGGCTTGGCTGGGTAACAACTGTCCTCAGGGGTCTGATAAAATTTAACAGTACATTGATTAGACAAGTTTTGTTCTTAATATACATTCGGATCTGCCAGATCAATTGCTTTCATTACCAATGCTCCCAACTCTTTCGCACTTGCTGGAAAATTCACCTTACTCGTGATGTGTGGAGCAAACTCTGAAACTTGTTTCCGTATGTCTAGGCATATTTAAACGTAATCTGCAGTTCCTTCTTGTCCTGTTACCAGGGCCAAAATATTCACATTCCAATTTTTAAGGAGTCATCCGAAGAGCAGTTATTTTGTCTCCCCTTTCAGTTTCTTTGTAGCTTCCCTTTGCTCTTGTTATAGTCCCTTCTCTTTTGTCTTCGCAACGGACATTCCCTGCTCCAACGGCCTCGCTGACCACAGTTAAAGCAAGCATCTGATTTTACCACTTTGCTGACTTTAAAATGCGCTCTGAGGGAAACATGGGCTTGGCTGGTATTTTTCCATAGTTCTGGGATATTTTTCAGTGACTCTTTTCTTGCAATATTTTCAGTGGTTATTACGACTATATGTTTTGCTGCCTTGTCTTGGTACATTACTCCGATTGGTCCAGGGATAGGGTTCTGGCAAACTTGTCCCTTAAATCTGGACAGATTTGCTAATCAGGATTGTGAGAATAGATTAGTTTGAGAGAAGAGTGTTTGCCTTCTCTGCCCCTGATTTCTTTGCCAGTTCCCTCTTTGCTCTCTCTGCTCTCTGTGATCTCTGTTCTCTCCGTTGACCCCCTCCCTGATTTTGTTCTCGTGTTGGGCAATCCCTACTCCAGTGATCTAAAGGGCCTGTCCCAATTGGGTGATCTGCTCCGCGAGTCCAGAAGAGTGCCTTCGATCTTCAAGCTCGAGGGCACTCGCTTCGAAAGCCTCGAGCTGGATCGACCGTCTGCGTTGAAATCACAAACTGGATCGAACAAACCACGAGCTGCATCTACTGACTGACCACACACATGCGCACACACACACAAACACACACACACAAACACATTGCGAAGGTGGGGGCCAGGGACAGCGGAGGAGCGCTGTCTGCGTGATGAAGAGGAAGGTAAATGTCTGCCAAGGTCTTCCTAGGTCATGAAACTCCAATGAGCCAATCAAAATGGCTGGTCAGTGAAGGAGATGGCGTATGGCTGCCCTTGAGTGCCTGTAAGTAAATAGCAACCCTACTCCACTGCACTATGAGTGAAAAAGACCCATTCCGACCAAATTTTACTTGCGGAAAATATTCCAATATGCTGAAAATTTTTTTGAGACCTAGCTGAGGCCATGAGTTGACGGGAACCTCCCTTGATCATGAAGGAGAGTTCCAGCCACCTCATACGACCTCCTAGGACCTCGTGTTGACCATGCTGCGAGTTTGAGTTCAGGGCAAACTCTTCTAAACTCGCAGCTTAGGTCACCCAAGTGGGACAACCCCCTAATCCACCACAAGCATAACATTGGTCTGGTCACAATATTCTATTCTCTCAATTTTGTCTTGGGGAAATTGGTTCTAGGGGAGATGGTTCATCTGGGTAACCTGGATAATCTGGTTCTGGCGCCCTTGTCTAATCTGGAAAACCATGCCTTGCCCTTATCTGAGGACTCGATAAATCTAAATTAGAATTTGGCGCCTGCTTCTTCGTTACATATGCAGTTTTCATCTTAACTACTGGCTGACTCACTTATTTTTTAATATCCTAGTGATCCCTCACTGCATGAGCCATTTGACTAGAGCTGTTTTCTGACCAGTCCGTGTTGTTTGTTGCTTTGACTACATTAGTTGGCAGTCAGTTTAATAATATTGCGCAGTACTGAGAATTTACCCCATTCTGAAAATTTAGTTCACCTGACTGGTCCATATATAGTTCCGAGAACCTTTCTAAAAACTCATCTGCTCCCTCTCCTTTCTTTGGTCAAACATCCAGAATCCTAGCAATATCTATTAGCATTTGGAGGGTAGTGGCAAGGGCAGTTAAAACTGCATCTTCTCTTGCATTATTATCAGTGATTACATTAGCCAGTGCTTCATGAGTTGGGTGTCCTAAATGGAATGGTACCATTCGGCGCCGCTATTTCGGCGCCTCCGTTTCGGCGCCTCCATTTTGGAGGGTTAGGGTTAGCATTCAGGACTGCTTTTCGTGGGGAAGGCCGATGGGGGTTTTTAACGTTTTAGAAAGTTCATCAAAATTTACTGACCTGTGTTTCATTTAATATGTTTTCTATTCACACCACAGCATGCTCTTGAATTTATTTTGTCATATGTATTTAGCATTAGCACTGACATAAGACTGTGCTAATGTGCCATAGGGAAGGAAATAAGTTGAAAACCTAAAGCAGATCGTTTCCTTTGCAGCGCCAAAAAGTACCTGACCCAACCCTAACCCTAACCCTCCAAAATGGAGGCACCGAAAGGGAGGCGCCGAAACAGCGGTGCCGAAAAGTACCCGACCCGTCCTAAAGTGGCTAGGAACCTGGTATGCTCTGTAGGAGTTATGATCTGTTGTATTACAGCCTACAAATCTCTCAAATCTGCATGATAGACATGCATAGTGGTCCGGAGATAGTCCACAAAGGAAGCAGGTTCTAGGTTTAAAATGGTTCTGGTGGTTGTACTCAGTACTGCCATCATTTCATTAGGTATCCATGGGGAATATACATCAATGGTTCGAGGATTGTTTGCACCGACTGCATTAGCTGGATCAAAAGCTGTCTCTCTAGGTGGTCATCTTATTGTTCTAGGTTTAAAATGGTTCTGGTGGTTGTACTTTATCTTTAAACACGCAAACTATTTTCTTTGTTTTGCTCCTTGTACTGTGTGCTACTGGAACATCTGTTAGTGGTTGAGCTGTTGTGGTCAAATAACTCTGCTGTTGCTGTTGTCTGATGAACAGGTGATACGACAGGATCAGCAAGGGGTGTGGGGATGCTGTGGACACAGGAAGAGGTCTGTGATGCACACAAGGTGCTGGTTGTAAAGGTGGAATATAAGGAGCGCAGAGGAATAAGGTGGAGGCTGCAAACTTCTTTTAATTCGAATGCTCTCGCAATCTTCTAAATATTCTTCATCTACCCCTTCCAAATAAAAGCCAACCAGCGGGTCCCTTAACTCTAAGTCTACAAATGCCTGTTTCCCTTCAGGCGTTCTCTTTTTTTCCCATTCCCTATGTTCTTTATAAGCACACCCAAATTCCTTTTTTAAGGTATCGAGGTCTGTTTCCTTCATCATCCTTTAACTCTATTCCAAGTTCAACGCTGCCTCCTGCCAATTCGCCATTATTGCAGCCTCTCTGTGTTCTTTTACTCCCTTGTAATATTGTCTCCATAGCCCAATAAGTTCCTTTGCTACATCACTTTGGCTACATTGCCAAACAATTTTCTCAATGTATTTCATGGCCTCCAATGTTCCAACCCCTCCTTCGGGCAAGAAATCAACTCCTAATTTTTTATTCAACACTCCCAAAAAATATTTCAATCTTTCCGCTTTTTGAGGGAACTTACTGCAAACTAATTGTAATGGGCATTTGGGGTCTTCCATATATCTCTCTCTATTTGGTTTCGCATTGTTGCTTACAATGGACACAGTGTCCAAACGATTCACACTTCACTCACAAATTCCTAAGACAAGTTCGTTCACAAACTGGCCAAAGGTTCTTCAATGCACCAGTAAGTCTCTCACACAATTAATCTCTCTCCTTTCAACCCGGGTAGCCAAAATTATTTCACACCAATCTCACACACAGAAATAACACAAGCTTTTAAATCAGTAAATACTCTCAGTTTAAGGTGCAACGGAACAATCAAACACACTTCAGCAGCAAATCTCCTACACTCAAAACAATCCAAACAAAGGCAAATGAGCTCATAACACACAAGCAAAATCGTACTTAAATGAGAAATAATACTGCAAATAACGATCATACAAAAACACGCTGCAATGTAAAACACAAGCATTCGACTGATGGCTGTAGGGAAGAAGCTGTTCCTGAACCTGGACGTTACAGTTATCAGGCTCCTGTACCTTCTTCCCAATGGCAGTGGTGAGATGAGTGTGTGGCCAGGATGGTGTAGGTATTTGATGATGTCAGCTGCCCTTTTGAGACAGCGACTACGAGGCATGCTGCTTTTGTGGTTGATTAGCTTAATTGATTAATCTGGTTGCAAGTCTCGACTTCTTTTAAAACGATGACAGTCCCCCCCGCCCCCCCATCATTGTGGCAGTCGGCAGCTTGAGATTGGTGCAGTGCAAGTGGCATTGTGACATTATCACTGTAAGCTCCAGGAAAGTGGGAGTCTGTGAGAAGGCGGCTTTTTTGGCTCAAATTTGGCTTTTTTAAAAACTTTAATCATGAATAACTTTTGAAATATAGCATGAAATCTGAAGTGAACCTGATTATGGCGTGGAGGGGAATCAGATGTTGAGGAGCAGCCCCTTCAGATATTAGTACAGTGGCAGCAACCTCGTTACCAGTGGCAACGTCCCATTGTGATATCTTTTGTAAATGAGATCCATCGTGATTGGACGTCTGTGAGATGGCTTTGACACATCATCACTGGAAGGCGCTGCAAGAGTCTGCCACTGAAAAGCAGTTAGTTTTTTTTCAAATTTGGCTTTTTTAAAAACTTTAATCATGAATAGCTTTTAAAATATAGCATGAAATCTTAAGTGAAGCTGAGTACGGTGTGGGACCAAAATGCAATCAAAACTTGAGGAGCAGCCCCTTCAGATATTGGTAGAGGGGCAGCAACATTGTTATCATTCGCAACATACCATTCTGATATCATTGTGGCAGTGGCAGCCAGCTTGAGAGCCCATTGTTACCAGTGACAACATCCCATTGTGACCTCATTGTGACAGTTGGCAGCAAGCTTGAGAGGCCATTGTGATTGATGCATTGTGAGAGGCATTGTGACATCATCACTGGAAGCTCTCTCTGAGAAGGCTGGAAAATGCCTGAGAAGGCGGGTTTGGCTTTTTTTTAAACTTTAATCATGAATAATTTTTGAAAGATAGCATGAAATGTGAAGCAAACCGACAGGGAGATTTGTTTGGGCCCTTCCCACTCCCAGCCTTGTGCCCAAACACCAGGATCATGGGACCAAAATGCAACCATAAATTGATGAGCGGCCCCTTCAGATATTGGTAGAGGGGCAGCAACTTCATTACCGTTGGCAACATCCCATTGTGACGTAATTGTGTCAGTCAGCTTGAGAGCCCATTGTGATTAGTGCACTGTGAGAGGCATTGTGAGACCATCACTGTGAAAAGGCTGGAAGCTGTCTGTGAGAAGGCAGTTTGGCTGTTTTAATAATTTCAACGATTAATAACTTCGGAGATATAAGTGGAAATGCGACAGGAAGATGTTTATCGCCACCACGTGCAAAATGTGCGTAGGATGAGTGAAAATGGGAAACCTGTGGCCTAGCGTTTGGAAGAAGATAGGAACACCAGATTGACATAGAGACACATCATGGGCACAAACAAGACAAATAGTTATATAGAGAATTTAACCTGAGACGCCAATAGCTTCTGTATGGATCCCAGTCCTTCGAGTGAATCCGTGTTTCCTCATGGAGTAGAGTGAATGTAAGTGAACTGGACGATTTAACTGAATTGTTCGACTGTTCATGTTTAGTTGAGGTCCGGCTGTGTTGCTGCATCATGAAGGCAGAAGGAGAGGAGAAAACAAAAAAGGAGGCTGGCAGGCAGAGTGTGAAAGCCAGTGTATCAGAGAGAAACATGTGGGGAGGAAACAGGTCTGAGGTAAGACAATGGTTGGGTTGGTTCTAGACATCACTTCAATTTTGTACCCAAGTAGCTCTCTACCACATGGCTGTGGTCTCAATTTGCAAGAAGCCCACCAGCTACGAGGGCAGAGGGTATTTTGTGCCCCAGCAGTTATCCTTCCTTTGAAATAGGGAGGATGGTTGATTGAGGGTAAAAGCACTGGCCCCAGTTATCTTACAGACATGTAAAATGCTGTTCCTGTGACAGTCTGTTGTTAAATATGTTGATTAATGATTCAATGCCCTAATGCACAAGAACATGCAAATTGGAACAGGGATAGGCCACCATTCTGTCCTGCAATTCAATATGATCACTTCAGAATTACTTATGCTACTCCCATTAGCAGTTGTATCATCAATGAAGATGAGTGAGCCAGTACCTTCGGCAGCCATATATGCCCAGGCTATACACCCCCACCACCATGTTTCATAGATGAGGTGGTATGCTTTGGATCTTGGGCAGTTCCTTCTCTCCTCTATACTTTGCTCTCGCCATCACTCGGATATATACGTTATTGTTCGTCTCATCTGTCCACAAGACCTTTTTTGCCAGAACTGTGGTTGCTCTTTTAAGTACTTCTTGGCAAACTGTAACCTTGCCATCCTATTGTTGTGGCTAACCAGTGGTTTGCATCTTGCAGTGAAGCCCCTGTTTTTCTGATGAAACCTCCCCCCAAGAATTGTGAATTTTAAACCCTCCCTCTTCTATCTCCCTCCTCCTCCCCTCCCCTCCCCCACCACCCACCTCCCCCCTCATCTCTCTCCCTCTCTTTCCCCTACCGCAGTCACTCCCTCCCTCCCTCCATAAACCCCTCTACGCTCCCTACCCCCCTTAACGGCATTATGTAAATGAGATCCCATTGTGATGTCATGGTGGAACGCTGCTGTGTTTTTGAAAACTGAGTTGCTTTTAATGTAAATGAGATCCCATTGTGATGTCATTGTGGGGTGGAACACTGCTAATGGGCAGTTTATGTAAATTAGATCCCATTGTGACGTCATACTCTGCTGCCAATACAGGTGTAGGATTGTTGTCAAATTGGGGCTTTGTAACATTTAAAATGTGAATAACTTGTAAAATATATCATCCACCTGAACGAAACTTGATAAACCACACACCAGAACAATGGTGAATAAGGTGGGCCAACAATTGTAGCGCTATTGTGTACCGTTGTTGCATAATTTCAGGAAAGACAGACATAGAAACAAACAAGATGAGTTTAGTACTATACTAGACTAAGTGGGGCCCGTTGGGTCCCAGTCACATGGGAGACCTGGTCCCCCCCAATGAAACCCATTCCACATTGTAATATTCCACCACTTACCTGTTCCAACACAACCCGTTCCCCCAAAGCAATATTCCACAACTCACCCATAGCCCCTAACTGCGCAGTCGGGCTCACTTCCCCTCATCTCCCAGCACTCCCCCCTTCCTCTTCATGTGTGGGAGGGGAGGAGGGGTGTTTGTGGGCTGGGGGGGAGAGCATGGGTGTGGGGGGAGGGGGGTGGGCAGTGGGGGGTGTGGGCATTGGGAGAGGGGGGTATGGGGAGGGGTGTGTGGGGTCTAGGGGAAAGTGGGGGGTGGGGAAGGGGGGGGGGGTGGGGAAGGGGGGTGTGGTGGAAGGGGGTGGTGTGGTGGAAGGGGGTGGTGGAAGGGGCAGCAGTGGGGTATGAGGGTAAGTGGGTGGGGGAAGGGGGGGTGATCGCAGCAGACGCAGCTCACACTCTGCTCACCCCACACTCTGCTCATCCCGCACTCTGCTCACCGTGGACCTTCAGCTTTTGGCCTCACGCAGCAGCTCCCAGTCGCACTCCGACTTCACTCAGAGGCTTCCGGTCCAACTTAACAGCATGTCGTGCTGATCGACCTGGTTGCCGCAGAAGCAGCCCGCACACTGCTCTCTGCCTGCATGCTGCTCACGGACTCAGCCCCGCATCCGGGCTTTATTCTCCGAGGGTGCCGGAAGGGGCGTTACCTTGATGGTGACCGACAGGAGAGAAGACCAATCTGCTGATCTCACAATATTTTAAACCGTCATAACTTTTCTAATATTTCACTGATCGGAACAAAACTTGCTGTGCTTGGATCAGAGGAGAACGGTGAGCAAGATGGCGAAAAAAAATCCTAGCAATACAGGGTACCGTTTTTGCACAAATTAAAATAAACGCAAACCGGAAGAGGACTAGATGAGTTTTGGTAATAGTATAGATACTACATCAAGTGGGTCCCGTTGGCCCCCGTTCCCCCAACACAATATTCCACCATTCACCCGTTCCCCCAAAGCAACCCGTTCCCCCAACGCAATATACAGCCACTCACCCATAGTCCCCAACTGCACAGGCGCAGCTCATTTCCCCTCATCCCCAGCACTTCCTACCCCTTCTCTTCACCCTTCCTCTTCTTTCTCCTCTCCTCCTCCCCTCCCTCACCTTTTATTCTCCTTTTCCCTACCCTTAGTCACTCCCTCCCTCCATCCATAATCCCTCTCCCCTCCCTATCACAGTGACGTCATTGTGAAGTGGAAGCTACTGTTTATTTAAAATGTAAATGACTCATTCTGATGTCATTGTGGGTGGATCACTGCTGATGGAAAGTTTATATAAATGAGAGTGCATTATGACATCACAGCTTTCCTGCCAGTGCAAGTTCAAGTGAGTTTTCTCAAACTGGATTTGGTAAAGTTTAAAATGTGAATAACTTGTAAAATGTCCGACAATCTGAACAAAACTTGATACACCACACCACAGGACAATGGTGAGTAAGGTGGTCCAAAAATTGTAGCGCTATTCTGTACAGTTTATGCGTAATTTCACGATCTCTCTCACAGACAGACAGACGGTCAGAGTTACAGACATACAAACAAACAAGATGAGAGTTTCAGTAATATACTAGAACAAGTGGGACTCGTTAGGTCCCTGTCACACGGGATGTCTGGTCCCCCAACGCAATCCGTTCCTGCAACGCAATATTCCACCACTCACCCATAGCCCCCACGGGAGGCCTGGTCCCCCAAAGCAACCCGTTCCCTAACGCAACATTTCACCACTCACCCGTTTCCCCATATTCCAGCACATACCGATATCCCCCAGCACTTCCTCCACTTCTTCTTGCTTCGAGAACTTTAAAAATAATGCAATTGAACTTCCCTAACTCCTCCAGCACTCCCTCCCCCTCCTGTTCAGCCAGTGTTCCTGCATTGCAATGCCAGCAAGGATTTGAATCTCAATAGCTGCTAAATTTTTCTTAAACTTGAATTTGTAAAGCTAAAAATATTAATCACGCATAGATAGAAAGATAGATAGATAGATAGGAAGAAACAAACAATACGGGAGAGAGAGAGAGAGAGACAGAGACAGAGATCTGCATTCCTATATCTAACTTCCAACTAAAGCCACCAGGTGGTGCTGTAAGCACAGTTTATCAGAACCAAATGTTTCAAACAATGCAGTCTTTTTGAGTAGAGAGTTCAAGAGAGTTTTATTGTCATGTGTCCCTGATAGGACAATGACATTCTTGCTTTGCTTTAGCACACCAGAACATAGTAGGCACAAATACTGAGCAAATCAGTGTGAGTGACTGATAAAGTGCAAATAAACACATTATTGGCTATTAATGTTCAGAGTTTTGTCCGAGCTGAGTTTAATAGCCTGATGGCTGTGGGGAAGTAGCTGTTCCTGAACCTGGTCGTTGCAGTCTTCAGGCTCCTGTACCTTCTACCTGAAGGTAGTGGGGAGATGAGTGTATGGCCCGGATGGAGTGGGTCCTTGATGATGCTGCCAGTCTTTTTGAGGCAGTACCTGTGATAGATCCCCTTGATGGACGGGAGGTCAGAGCCGATGATGGCCTGGGCAGTGTTTACCACTTTTTGTAGTCTTTTCCGCTCCAGGGCGCTCAAGTTTCCGAACCAAGCCACGATGCAACCAGTCAGCATGCTCTCCACTGTGCACCTGTAGAAGTTAGAGAGAGTCCTCCTTGACATACCGACTCTCCGTAATCTTCTCAGGAAGTAGAGGCGCTGATGTGCTTTCTTTATGATTACATCAGTGTTCTCGGACCAGGAAAGATCTTCACAGAGATGCACACCCAGGAATTTGAAGCTCTTGACCCTTTCCACCATCGACCCAGTGATATAAATGGGACTGTAGGGCCCCATCCTCCCCCTTCCAAAGTCCACAATCAGTTCCTTGGTTTTGCTGGTGTTGAAGTTCAGGTTATTGTGCTGGCACCATTTGGTCAGTCGGTCGATCTCACTTTTGACTCGTCCCCGTCAGTGATACGTTCCACAACAGTGGTATCGTCAGCGAACTTGATGATAGAGTTTGCACTATGACTGGCAACGCAGTCATGAGTATAGAGTGGGTACAGCAGGGGGCTAAGTACGCAGCCTTGAGATGCTCCCGTGCTGATTGTTATTGAGGCTGACACATTTCCACCTATAAGAACTGACTGTGGTCTGTGAATGAGGAAGTCGAGGATCCTATTACAGAGGGATGTACAGAGACCCAGTTCTGCGAGTTTGGTAACCAGCTTGGAGGGGATGATTGTATTAAATGCCGAGCTGTAATCAATTAATAACAGCCTGACATATGAGTTATTGTTGTCCAAGTGGTCCAGAGCGGAGTGGAGAGCCAGCGAGATCGCATCCAGCGTTGATCTGTTGTGGCGATATGCGAACTGCAGAGGGTCCAGGTTTTTGTCTAGGTAAGAGTTGATTTGCGCCATGATGAACATCTCAAAGCACTTAATCACCACAGATGTTAGTGCCACTGGTCGATAGTAATTGAGACATGTCACCTTGCTCTTCTTGGGCACTGGTATAATTGATGCCCTTTTAAAGCAGGTGGGAACCTCAGACCTCAGAAGTGAGAGGTTGAAAATGTCCGTAAAAACTACAGCCAGTTGGTCCGCACAGGTTTTTAGAACACGACCGGGTATTTAGAACACTTTCCTGGTGTCTCTGCCAGGGAACCACAGCAATTCTCTCTCTTATGCCCCTGTCCCACTTAGGAAACCTGAACGGAGACCTCTGGAGACCTTGAGCCCCACCCAAGGTTTGCATGAGGTTCCCGGAGGTTCCGGTCACTCTCGATGAGTCACTACAGGTTTTGGTCACTTGAGCTGGGAAGCTTCGACCGAAGCGTGAGCTGTATCTATTGCGTCTCTCGTTCCCTTCTGATTCTTGCTGCTTCTCGAAGTTCCTTTACGTGCTCCCTTGACCATCCTGCAGCTCTTTTTGTCCCTTTTCCTGACATGATGTCCAAAAAGCAGCCAAAAGACAATTTCAGTTGTTAATGAACACTGAAGAATTTGTGGAAAGCATGTTTTGAGGCGGGGCTGTCAGGGTGGGGGGTGGCAAACGTCTTGCAGCTGAGGGAGAGGAACAGTTTCAGGCGTGGGCTTTCATGGGATGATGAGGGAGGGGGGTGTCCTGCAGCGGTGGACGGGACGGCTTCAGTAGGGGGCAGAAGGGGTAGTGTCCTGCAGCCAGGCGGGCAGCTTCTTGAGGGGGGGATGTCCGTGGGGGGAGGGGAGTCGGTTAGTAACCTACTCACTGCATCTGGACTAACTCGTGACCTCTGGAGTGACTGACTCACTCACTGATGGCCTCTGGACTGAAAAAAATGACTCACAGCCTCTGGACTCACTCACGGCTTCCACACTGTCTGACTTATGTCCGACTTTTGAAGTCACGCTCGATTATTGTAAACTGAAAACTGTAACATCCACATTGAGGAATAGCTTCTTAGTGACATCCATCAGGCTATTAAACATAACGAATAAGCTCTGAACGACAAAATACTATTATTTGTACTATTTGTTATTTATTGAACACTCACACACACACCCTCTACCTCACACACTCACACCCCCCAACTCACACACACCCATCCTCCACCTCACACACACCCTCCACCTCACACACACACACACACCCTCCACCTCACACACACACACACACAGACCCACATGCACACAGACTCACACACACACACCCTCCACCTCACACACACTCACATACACACACACACACACTCACACACACACTCACAAACACACACCCTCCAGCTCACGCTTACACTCACATACATATACTCACTCACACACTCACTCGCTCACTCACACACACACACACACACTCGCTCACTCACACTCACACACATGCACTCACACACTCAAACATACACTCACATACATACACACACACTCACAAACACATACACCTACATACACACCTACTCACACACACACATACATTTACATTCACACAGACATACACACACTCACCCACACACATACACACTCACACACACTAACACATAAACTCACACACACACATACACTCACACACACACATGAAAGTAAACCTTCTTGAATCCACTCACACGGCTGAGCGCGGCCTCTCCACTGTGGGGCTTTCGCAGTCAGCAGCATGTCCGCAATCAGCGCAACCTCTGCGCTCACCGGAAATTACGCAATCATCACGACCTGTCCACTAAGCGGAAGTCACGAAATGAGTGGGACTTTTGGACTAAACACAGTCGAAATTAATAAAGCATTTATTCCTTCCGAACGCAGTCGCACCTAATAAAGCATTTATCCCTTCCAAAAACAGCCAGACCTAATAAAGCACTTATTCCTTCCAAACACAGTCGGGCCTAATAAAGTATTGCAGTTTCAAGCACAGGCAGGGCAGCAGGCCAAACAACTCATGGCATTGTCATTTCATTTCATTTTGTTTCCAATTAAGCATTGCACTTTCAAGTACAGGCAGGTCAGCAGGCCAAACAACTTGCGGCATTGTCATTAAGGGCTAACAAATCATCTCCTAATCTGAGGAAAGACATTCTTGCCCTCGAGGGAGTACAGAGAAGGTTCACCAGACTGATTTCTGGGATGTCAGGACTTTCATATGAAGAAAGACTGGATAGACTTGGCTTGTACTCGCTAGAATTTAGAAGATTGAGGGGGGATCTTATGGAAACTTACAAAATTCCTAAGGGGTTAGACAGGCTAGATGTAGGAAGATTGTTCCCGATGTTGGGGTATTCCAGAACAAGGGGTCACAGTTTAAGGATAAGGGGGAAATCTTTTAGGACCGAGATGAGGAAAACATTTTTCACACAAAGAGTGGTGAATCTCTGGAATTCTCAGCCACAGAAGGTAGTTGAGACCAGTTCATTGGCTATATTTAAGAGGGAGTTAGATGTGGCCCTTGTGGCTAAAGGGATCAGGGGGTATGGAGAGAAGGCAGGTACAGGATACTGAGTTGGATGATCAGCCATGGTCATATTGAATGGCGGTGCAGGCTCGAAGGGCCGAATGGCCTACTCCTGCACCTATTATCTATGTTTCTATGTTTCCATTTAACCATATAACCATATAACAATTACAGCACGGAAACAGGCCATCTCGGCCCTACAAGTCCGTGCCGAACACATTTTTTTCCCCCTTAGTCCCACCTGTCTGCACTCATACCATAACCCTCCATTCCCTTCTCATCCATATGCCTATCCAATTTATTTTTAAATGATACCAATGAACCTGCCTCCACCACTTCCACTGGAAGCTCATTCCACACCGCTACCACTCTCTGAGTAAAGAAGTTCCCCCTCATATTACCCCTAAACTTCTGTCCCTTAATTCTGAAGTCATGTCCTCTTGTTTGAATCTTCCCTATTCTCAAAGGGAAAAGCTTGTCCACATCAACTCTGTCTATCCCTCTCATCATTTTAAAGACCTCTATCAGGTCCCCCCTTAACCTTCTGCGCTCCAGAGAATAAAGACCTAACTTATTCAACCTATCTCTGTAACTTAGTTGTTGAAACCCAGGCAACATTCTAGTAAATCTCCTCTGTACTCTCTCTATTTTGTTGACATCCTTCCTATAATTGGGCAACCCAAATTGTACACCATACTCCAGATTTGGTCTCACCAATGCCTTGTACAATTTTAACATTACATCCCAGCTTCTATACTCAATGCTCTGATTTATAAAGGCTAGCATACCAAAAGCTTTCTTTACCACCCTATCTATATGAGATTCCACCTTCAAGGAACTATGCACGGTTATACCCAGATCCCTCTGTTCAACTTTATTCTTCAATTCCCTACCATTTACCATGTACGTCCTATTTTGATTTGTCCTGCCAAGGTGTAGCACCTCACATTTATCAGCATTAAACTCCATCTGCCATCTTTCAGCCCATTTTTTCAAATGGCCTAAATCACTCTGTAGACTTTGGAAATCCTCTTCATTATCCACAACACCCCCTATCTTGGTGTCATCTGCATACTTACTAATCCAATTTACCACACCATCATCCAGATCATTGATGTACATGACAAACAACAAAGGACCCAACACAGATCCCTGAGGCACCCCACTAGTCACCTGCCTCCAACCCGATAAACAGCCATCCACCATTACCCTCTGGCTTCTCCCATTCAGCCACTGTTGAATCCATCTTGCTATTCCTGCATTTATACCCAACAGTTGAACCTTCTTAACCAACCTTCCATGAGGAACCTTGTCAAAGGCCTTACTAAAGTCCATATAGACAACATCCACTGCTTTACCCTCGTCAATTTGCCTAGTAACCTCTTCCAAAAATTCAAGAAGATTTGTCAAACATGATCTTCCAGGCACAAATCCATGTTGACTGTTCCTAATCAGACCCTGTTTATCTAGATGCTTATATATATTATCTCTAAGTATCTTTTCCATTAATTTGCCCACCACTGAAGTCAAACTAACAGGTCTATAATTGCTAGGTTTACTCTTAGAACCCTTTTTAAACAATGGAACAACATGCGCAGTACGCCAATCCTCGGGGACTATTCCCGTTTCTAATGACATTTGAAATATTTCTGTCATAGCCCCGGCTATTTCTACACTAACTTCCCTCAATGTCCTAGGGAATATCCTGTCAGGACCTGGAGACTTATCCACTTTTATATTTTTCAAAAGTGTCAGTACTTCTTTTACTTTGAACCTCATAGTATCCATAGCTACTCTACTAGTTTCCCTTACCTCACATAATTCAATATGTGAGGACGGAAGGGGAACGGGTGGCCAATAGTCAGCAAAGCAGTAGGCAGGTAGTGCAGGAGTCCCCTGCGGTCATCTCCCTCCTAAACAGATATACCATTTTGGAAACTGTTGAGGGAGATTGCTCATCAGGGGAATGCAGCAGCAGCCAAGTTCATGGCACCATGGGTGGCTCTGCGGCACATGAGGGGGGGAAAAAGAGTGGAAGGGCAATAGTAATAGTGGATTCAATTGTCAGGGGAATAGATAGGCGTTTCTGCGGCCGCAAAAGAGACTCCAGGATGGTATGTTGCCTCCCTGGTGCAAGGGTCAGGGATGTCACTGAACGGCTGCAGAACATTCTGGAGGGGGAGGGTGAACAGCCAGTTGTCGTGGTGCATATTGGCACCAACGATATAGGTAAAAAAAGGGATGAGGTCCTAAAGGATGAATTTAGGGAGCTAGGAGATAAGCTTAAAAGTAGGACCTCAAAGGTAATAATCTCTGGATTACTACCAGTACCACGGGCCAGTCAGAGCAGAAATAGGAGGATATTGCAGATGAATACGTGGCTTGAAAAATGGTGCAAGGGGGAGGGATTCAAATTTTTAGGGCATTGGAACCAGTTCTGGGGGAGGTGGGACCAGTACAAACAGGACGGTCTGCACCTGGACTGGAATGGAACCAATGTCCTTGGGGGGGTGTTTGCTACTGCTGTCGGGGAGGATTTAAACTAATGTGGCAGGGGGATGGGTACAAGAGCAGAGGGGCAGGGGGGGTGTAAAATGAAGGTAGAAGCAATAGGTAGCAAGGTGAAAAGTAAAAGTGGCAGGCAGACAAAACCAGGGCAAAAATCAAAAAGGCCCACTTTTCAACATAATTGTATAAGGGGTAAGAGCGTTGTAAAAACAAGCCTGAAGGCTTTGTGTCTCAATGCAAGGAGTATTCGTAATAAGGTGGATGAGTTGAACGTGCAGATAGCCATTAATGATTATGATATAGTTGGGATCACGGAGACATGGCTCCAGGGTGACCAAGGCTGGGAGCTGAACATCCCGGGATATTCAATATTCAGGAGGGATAGAGAGAAAGGAAAAGGAGGTGGGGTAGTGTTGCTGGTTAGAGAGGAGATTAACGCAATGGAATGGAAGGACATTAGTTTGGAGGATGTGGAATCGGTATGGGTAGAGCTGCGAAACAATAAGGGGCAGAAAACGCTGGTGGGTGTTGTGTACAGGCCACCTAACAGTAGTAGTGAAGTTGGGGATGGCATCAAACAGGAAATTAGAAATGCTTGCGACAAAGGCAAAGCAGTTATAATGGGTGACTTCAATCTACATATAGATTGGGTGAATCAAACTGGCAGGGGTGCTGAGGAAGAGGATTTCTTGGAATGTATACGGGATAGTTATCTAAACCAACATGTAGAGGAACCAACGAGAGAGCTGGCTATTTTAGACTGGGTATTGAGTAATGAGGAAGGGTTAGTTAGTAGTCTTGTTGTGCGTGGCCCCTTGGGCAAGAGTGACCATAATATGGTTGAGTTCTTCATTAGGATGGAGAGTGACATTGTTAATTCAGAAACAATGGTTTTGAACTTAAAGAAAGGTAACTTTGAGGGTATGAGACGTGAATTGGCCAAGATTGACTAGCAATTAATTCTAAAAGGGTTGACGGTGGATATGCAATGGAAGGCATTTAAAGACTGCATGGATGAACTACAAAAATTGTTCATCCCAGTTTGGCAAAAGAATAAATCAGGGAAGGTAGTGCATCCATGGATAACAAGGGAAATCAGGGATAGTATCAAAGCAAAGGATGATGCGTACAAACTAGCCAGAAAAAGCAGCATACCGGAGGACTGGGAGAAATTCAGAGACCAGCAGAGGAGGACGAAGGGCTTAATTAGAAAAGGAAAAATGGATTATGAAAGAAAACTGGCAGTGAACATAAAATCTGACTGCAAAAGTTTTTATAGATATGTGAAAAGAAAGAGATTAGTTAAAACAAATGTAGGTCCCTTGCAGTCAGAAACAGGTGAGTTGATCATGGGGAACCAGGATATGGCGGACCAATTGAATAACTACTTTGGTTCCGTCTTCACTAAGGAAGACATAAATGATCTGCCGGAAATAGCAGGGGCCCGCGGGTCAAAGGAGGTGGAGGAATTGAGTGAAATCCAGGTTAGTCGGGAAGTGGTGTTGGGTAAATTGAATGGATTAAAGGCCGATAAATCCCCAGGGCCAGATAGGCTGCATCCCAGAGTACTTAAGGAAGTAGCTCCAGAAATAGTGGATGCATTAGTAATAATCTTTCAAAACTCCTTAGATTCTGGAGTAGTTCCAGAGGATTGGCGGGTAGCAAACGTAACCCCACTTTTTAAGAAGGGAGGGAGAGAGAAAACGGGGAATTACAGACCAGTTAGCCTAACATCGGTAGGGGGGAAACTGCTAGAGTCAGTTATTAAAGATGGGATAGCAGCACATTTAGAAAGTGGTGAAATCATTGGACAAAGTCAGCATGGATTTACGAAAGGTAAATCGTGTCTGACGAATCTTATAGAATTTTTCGAGGATGTAACTAGTAGCGTGGATAGGGGGAGAACCAGTGGATGTGGTGTATCTGGACTTCCAGAAGGCTTTCGACAAGGTCCCACATAAGAGATTAGTATACAAACTTAAAGCACATGGCATTGGGGGTTCAGTATTGATGTGGATAGAGAACTGGCTGGCAAACTGGAAGCAAAGAGTAGGAGTAAACGGGTCCTTTTCACAATGGCAGGCAGTGACTAGTGGGGTACCGCAAGGCTCAGTACTGGGACCCCAGCTATTTACATATATATTAATGATCTGGATGAGGGAATTGAAGGCAATATCTCCAAGTTTGCGGATGACACTAAGCTGGGGGGCAGTGTTAGGTGTGAGGAGGATGCTAGGAGACTGCAAGGTGACTTGGATAGGCTGGGTGAGTGGGCAAATGTTTGGCAGATGCAGTTTAATGTGGATAAATGTGAGGTTATCCATTTTGGTGGCAAAAACGGGAAAGCAGATTATTATCTAAACGGTGGCCGATTGGGAAAGGGGGAGATGCAGCGAGACCTGGGTGTCATGGTACACCAGTCATTGAAGGTAGGCATGCAGGTGCAGCAGGCAGTATAGAAAGCGAATGGCATGTTAGCTTTCATAGCAAGAGGATTTGAGTATAGGCGCAGGGAGGTTCTACTGCAGTTGTATAGGGTCTTGGTGAGACCACACCTGGAGTATTGCGTGCAGTTTTGGTCTCCAAATCTGAGGAAGGACATTATTGCCATAGAGGGAGTGCAGAGAAGGTTCACCAGACTGATTCCTGGGATGTCAGGACTGTCTTATGAAGAAAGACTGGATAGACTTGGTTTATACTCTCTAGAGTTTAGGAGATTGAGAGGGGATCTTATAGAAACTTACAAAATTCTTAAGGGGTTGGACAGGCTAGATGCAGGAGGATTGTTTCCGATGTTGGGGAAGTCCAGGACAAGGGGTCACAGCTTAAGGATAAGGAGGAAATCCTTTAAAACCGAGATGAGGAGAACATTTTTCACACAGAGAGTGGTGAATCTCTGGAACTCTCTGCCACAGCGGGTAGTTGAGGCCAGTTCATTGGCTATATTTAAGAGGGAGTTAGATGTGGCCCTTATGGCCAAGGGGATCAGAGGGTATGGAGAAAAGGCAGGTACGGGATACTGAGTTGGATGATCAGCCATGATCATATTAAATGGCGGTGCAGGCTCGAAGGGCCGAATGGCCTACTCCTGCACCTAATTTCTATGTTTCTATGTTTCTAATATCCTTCTCCTTGGTGAATACCGAAGAGAAAAAATTGTTCAATATCTCCCCCATCTCTTTTGGCTCTGCAGATAGCTGTCCACTCTGTCTCTCCAATGGACCAATTTTATCCCTTGTTATCCTTTTGCTATTAATATAGCTGTAGACACCCTTTGGATTTATTTATTTATGGCAAGTACATTGCAGATTCACAGTTAAGTTGATTCACAGCTTAGAATGACAGCCTTGGCCTCTCCCTCATGATCTTGCAGGATGGAGTATGGTGTACAATTTTGGTCGCCCAATTATAGGAAGGATGTCAACAAAATAGAGAGAGTACAGAGATTTACTAGAATGTTGCCTGGGTTTCAACAACTAAGTTACAGAGAAAGGTTGAATAAGTTAGGTCTTTATTCCCTGGAGCGCAGAAGGTTAAGGGGGGGACTTGATAGAGGTCTTTAAAATGATGAGAGGGATAGACAGAGTTGATGTGGATCAGCTTTTCCCTTTGACAATAGGGAAGATTCAAACAAGAGGACATGACTTCAGAATTAAGGGACAGAAGTTTAGGGGTAACATGAGGGGGAACTTCTTTACTCAGAGAGTGGTAGCAGTGTGGAATGAGCTTCCAGTGGAAGTGGTGGAGGCTGGTTCGTTGGTATCATTTAAAAATAAATTGGATAGGCATATGGATGAGAAAGGAATGGAGGGTTATGGTATGAGTGCAGGCAGGTGGGACTAAGGGAAAAAAAGTTGTTCGGCACGGACTTGTAGGGCCGAGATGGCCTGTTTCCGTGCTGTAATTGTTATATGGTTTATATGGTTATATGACTGACACGTCCAGGCATCTGGGGTTTTATAGTCCTGCCCTCCCCCCCCCCCCCAGAAGGGGCATCACCTTCATCGCAGTGATTGACAGGCGAGAGGACCAAGCAGCTGATCTCAAGGTTTTTTAAACACTCATTTAAAACATTTTTTTATTGATGGGAAAAATCCTCAGGGCTTGCTCAGCGGAGGAGGACTTGAGTAAGGGCCAAAAATCACAGCGATGCAGGATCTCGCTTTTACTAAAAATCAATCTACAGTGCAGACAGGATGTGGTCAAGATGAGACTTTTAATTATATGGATGGAGCAGACTGAAAGCTGGAGACACAAGAACCTGCAGATACTAGAATCTTGAGCAAATCCCAAAGTGCTGGGGGAACTTGGCAGGTCAGGCAGCCGCCATGTAGGGAATGGAGAGATGATATTTAGGGTCGGGACCCTTCTTCAGACTGGTGGAGTAAGAAGGAGGAAGCAAGAAAAGAGAGGTGGGTCTAGGGGAAAAACCTGGCAAGTGCAAGGAAATGCAAGGAAGGAGTTGCAAGGAAATATAGGACTAAGCGATGGGAGATTAGCCAATTAGCCACCCTGTAGGCAGCACAGTGGCAAAGATGGCAGAGCAATTGCCTCACAGTTCCCGAGTTCAGGGTTCAATCATGACCTTGGGTGCTATCTGTGTGGAGTTTGCACATTCTCCCTGGACTCTGGTTTCTTTCGGGTGCTCCAGTTTCCTCCCACAACCCCCAAGATGTGTGGCTTTGTGGTTAATCAACCTATGTGAAATTGCCCCAGCATGTAGGGAGTGGATGTGAAAGTGGGATAACGTAGCACTAGTGTGCACAGATTGTCGGTATGGACTCAGTTGGCCAAATGGCATGTTTTCAAACTATATCTAAACTAAACATCTTGTTCTTATTTTAATTGTGATGAATGGCTTTGAATAACATTTTGGGGGGAACTTGATCCTATTATATCAGGGGTCGACAACCTTGTTCTGCATAGGGTCCAGGACCCATGTTTGTTAGCGGATGACGGGCCACATCTATCGTCATAGTTAATAAATTGAGGTAGTAATAATACATACTAACTAAATTAGTAATAATGCATACTTATAATACATAAATTAATAATACATGCTAATAGTACATACTAACTAGTGCGACACAGTGTTGTTTTTCGCATTAATTTTCATGTGTTTTTCAATTAGTTTTCTGCATCCCTCCCATGCCCCGGACCAACTTGCGTCTCCGGGACTAGATGCAGTTCATAGCAAAGAAGCTTCTGCAAAATCCAATGGACTGACTTGTAGTACGCACCTGAGCGTAACTTCCGCCATTTCAGTAAACTCGACCCAACTTCAGTTATGCCTCTTGCAGTGTAATGAGCTTGCGGGGGAACAGTTTGTGTGTTTTTAAATGTTTTTTAAAATTGTATTTTTAAATGCAGTAAACCCACATCAATTTCCCCATCACTGTCAGCACTGCCTTGGTCGCTATTGCTGAAGTAAGTGTGTTTGTGGAAACTGCCTGATTGTTTATCTGAGTGGAAGCCAAATCTGACTGGACACACGCTAATACACACGAAACAGCACATACCTTGTGCGGGGAGGAATAGCAGATGCTGGTTTAAACTGAAGACAAACACAAAACGCTTGAGTAAATCAACGGATCAGGCAGCATCTCTGGAGAAAAGGACTGGGTGATATTTCGGGTCGACTTTTTCGAGAGCTGCCATGACCCGTTTGATGTCGTCATTCGCCCTGCTCATGGTCTCGGCCCACACCGATGCTGTGTGTGTGTGTGTGTGTGTGTGTGTTTGTTTGGCGGAGTCTGAGGGGAGAAGCGCCGGCACCCAGAGCGAGCGAACGCACGGACAAACTGACGAAAGCAAAGATCATAGAGTGACATTTTGGTTCGAGACCCTCTTCAGACTGACAGTCAAGGGAAACGGGAGACATAGGCATATCTTCCATTCATTTGTCCTTAGTACCGTCTATATCTGTTGTTCCTCTTTCCCCTGACTAAGTCTGAAGAAGGGTCTCGACCCAAAATGTCACCTATGATCTTTGCTTTCGTCCAACTGTCCCCGCGTTTGCTCGCTTTTGGTGACGGCGCTTCTTCCTTCAGACTCCGCCAAACAAACAAACACACACACACACACACAGCATGTCCGGCAGATCGGTGCGCGCCGAGACCAGGAGCAGGGCAAAGGATGACATCAAATGGGTCATAGCAGCTATCGAAAAAGTACGTTAATGGTAAGGGGGAAATAAAAAAAAACACCAGAAGAAAATAGATGTTTACCATAAAAAAAAGGGGGGGGGGGTGGATGGTTTGAGTTTCTCTTTCCCCTGACTAAGTCTGAAGACAGGTCTTGACCCGAAATGTCACATATTCCTTTTGTCCAGAAATGCCGCTCGCCCCGCTGCATTTTGTGTCTATCCTTTAATCTCTCAGCCTGATACCTGTATAGCAGAATCTCCCTGAATTAGCTAGACGCCATGACGAAAGCCGGTTTCGGAAATGGCACTGAAGATTACCCATCACCTACTACGTCTGAAAAAGGGTTTCGGCCCGAAACGTCACCTATTTCCTTCGCTCCATAGATGCTGCTGCACCCGCTGAGTTTCTCCAGCATTTTTGTGTACCTTCGATTTTCCAGCATCTGCAGTTCCTTCTTGAAAACAAAATATGCTTGTTTTTCGGGTTACGGGCCGTAGGTTGCCGACCCTTGCATTTATATGAATGTTCAATATCACCAATGGTGAAATTCATCGGTGTGAGTTAATTAACATTTCAAAAGTTTAATAATATGTCTGAGATGTATAAGAGCATAAGACTGACAAATTCTTAGGTCTTATCGATTAATATCTAATCACCTGGATAGATTTACATGTTGGAATGTTGCCTGAGACTGGTGGCATCCTAAAATCCCATCCCATCGAGGATGTAACTAGTAGAATGGATAAGGGAGAACCAGTGGATGTGTTGTATCTGGACTTTCAGAAGGCATTCGACAAGGTCCCACATAAGAGATTAGTATACAAACTTAAAGCACACGGTATTGGGGGTTCAGTATTGATGTGGATAGAGAGCTGGTTGGCAGACAGGAAGCAAAGAGTAGGAGTGAACGGGTCCTTTTCACAATGGCAGGCAGTGACTAGTGGGGTACCGCAAGGCTCAGTTCTGGGACCCCAGCTAATTACGATATATATTAATGATTTGGACAAGGGAATTGAATGCAACATCTCCAAGTTTTCGGATGACACGAAGCTGGGGGGCAGTGTTAGCTGTGAGGAGGATGCTAGGAGGCTGCAAGGTGACTTGGATAGGCTGGGTGAGTGGGCAAATGCATGGCAGATGCAGTACAATGTGGATAAATGTGAGGTTATCCACTTTGGTGGCAAAAACAAGAAAGTAGATTATTATCTGAATGGTGGCCGATTAGGAAAGGGGGAGATGCAAAGAGACCTGGGTGTCATGGTACACCAGTCATTAAAAGTAAGCATGCAGGTGCAACAGGCAGTGAAGAAGGCGAATGTTAGCATTCATAGCAAAAGGATTTGAGTATAGGAGCAGGGAGGTTCTACTGCAGTTGTACAGGGTCTTGGTGAGACCACACCTGGAGTATTGCATACAGTTTTGGTCTCCTAATCTGAGGAAAGACATTCTTGCCATAGAGGGAGTACAGAGAAGGTTCACCAGACTGATTCCTGGGATGTCAGGACTTTCATATGAAGAAAGACTGGATAGACGCGGTTTGTATCCTTAAGGGGTTGGACAGGCTAGATGCAGGAAGATTGTTCCCGATGTTAGGGAAGTCCAGGACAAGGGGTCACAGCTTAAGGATAAATCCTTTAAAACCGAGATGAGAAGAACTTTTTTTTCACGCAGAGAGTGGTGAATCTCTGGAACTCTCTGCCACAGAGGGTAGTTGAGGCCAGTTCATTGGCTATATTTAAGAGGGAGTTAGATGTGGCCCTTGTGGCTAAGGGGATCAGGGGGTATGGAGAGAAGGCAGGTACGGGATACTGAGTTGGATGATCAGCCATGATCATATTGAATGGCGGTGCAGGCTCGAAGGGCCGAATGGCCTACTCCTGCACCTAATTTCTATGTTTCGGTTTGTACTCGCTAGAATTTAGAAGATTCAGGGGGGATCTTATAGAAACTTACAAAATTCTTAAGGGATTGGACAGGCTAGATGCAGGAATTGTTCCCGATGTTGGGGAACTCCAGAACAAGGGGTCATAGTTTAAGGATAAAGGGGAAATCTTTTAGGACCGAGATGAGGAAAACTTTTTTCACACAGAGAGTGGTGAATCTCTGGAACTCTCTGCCGCAGAAGGTAGTTGAGGCCAGTTCATTGGCTATATTTAAGAGGGAGTTAGATGTGGCCCTTGTGGCTAAAGGGATCAGGGGGTATGGAGAGAAGGCAGGAACAGGATACTGAGTTGGATGATCAGCCATGATCATATTAAATGGCGGTGCAGGCTCGAAGGGCCGAATGGCCTACTCCTGCACATATTTTCTATGTTTCTATAATAGTTTAATTAAAGATATACCACACTCACCCCACGGCCGCGCGCACGCGTGGTGAGCGCGATGCCGCGCGAGCGCTGTCTGGTGGCTCGGTCTGCGCATGCCCGGTGACGCAGCGCCGTCAGTGCGCAGTGACGGGCTGTGGGAGCGAAGGGACGGCGTCTGGGTCGCGTAAAGCCAGCGCAACGATAACGTTAAAGACCCCGGTCCAGCCGAGCGGCGATCGCAGAGTTCCGCCCTCTGGCGCTCTTCACCCGTCCTTGGTTTAAGCCGCCGCCGGCAGAGAGAGATAATAGAGATAATAGATATAATAGAGATAATAGATATATAGTGTGCGTGAGAGAGAGAGCGAAATAATTAACTAAGAAAGTGCCGGGCAGGCCCAGGTTCTCCCACCCGCGCGCCCGGCGGCTCCTTCCAACGAAAAGCCCGAGGGGAAAGGCGGAAGGCCTTGTGTGGCCGCCGCGCATCAAGGAGCAGTCGGCTACGGGGAAGGGAGGAGGGTTAACATTGGAAAAGAGTTGGTGAGCTGCAGAAATTAGCACCTGGAGGTAACCGCCCTTCTGCGTGAATTCTGGGAACCAAGGGAGGCCGTGAAAGGTGTCCCGCCCCCTCGCTCTCGGGTAGGTTTTAGAGGGTTAAAACCTGAACAGGGTTCTCCCATCTCCCCTCCGAGGAACAAGGTGGGGTGGTAATCATAGATTACCAATACCCTATATATAATATGTAGGTAGGCGTATTCAGGATCTCATAAACATCGAGGCACCGTGGTTAATACAAAAATCAGGACAAAGCTTGAACTCGTCGGTGGATGTTATTTAAAAACTGGACGATTAACGCCGTTCTCTCCGAAGACTATCGATTGGTTTGGGTTTGCGGAAATAGGACGAGAGCTGCGGATGTTTTTACGTGCGGGAGGGTAAGTCTCATTTCTGAAGTTTATCGCCTTGTTTCCAAAACAAATGTTTCAGTAAGCGAATTCCACTGCACATGCTCGGGTCATAGGTCATTCGCGATAAACATGCTCACCAGTTGAGCTGCTGCGTGTTTACAGACCTGCGTTGCGTTGGTATTCCCCAGTTTTGTTTCATCGAGGTAAGACAATACTGCTTTCAAAACTATTAACTAGGTGTAATTATGGTTAACTTGTACAAAACTACGATGATTTTGTTGGTTTTATTGCTTTATGCTTCGGTGTTTTATTGCTGTATGCTTTGGAGTGTATAACTGTTATACCAGTGTCTCAAATAGCTTTAAGCAATAATAGTCACACGATGATTACTGTTATTGGCGTGCCTAGTAAGAACTTTGGCAAACAAACTTTACATTTTTTTTTGTACTATCTATATGGATTTGTTCACTCTTTGCTATATGGTACCGATGCTACAATACTTACCTTCAGTGGCGCTGCAGTTCTTCCACTGGCCGTGCGCGCGCCTTTGGGGTGGAATTAAAATGCTGTTTTGTACTGCCTGTTGTCGGGCTGCTAGCTGCTGATGAAAAATCGAACGGACTTCCTTTCGCGCTATATTTAAAAAAAAATTCCAATGACAATTTATTATTAATGCGACTTTGAGCGCCTACAACGTGAAGGATCGTAAGAATGGGACAAAACAAAGGGTAAGTCGTATATTTTACATATAACCTTGCTTCTGGCCAGTGGAATAAAGGGAGAAGGCAGGCACGGGTTATTGATTGGGGATGATCAGCCATGATCACAATGAATGGCGGTGCTGGCTCGAAGGGCCGAATGGCCTCCTGCACCCATTTTCTATGTTTCTTGGGATGGCTTTAATCTAATTTTACGTTGTGAAAATGTTATTTGGCCCCATAAGAACTGGCAGTGTTTTCCTGCCGATATGGAGTTCAAATTCACCGCAAATTCAACATTCCAATCGATCGAGTTCCAGAAGCAAGATAATTAAAATGCCCATTTTTTTTGGACAATCATGTCTTAAGCCATACAAATTGTCTATCATTTGTGTTGTTCTCTCTCCAAGATCATTATTTTTTCATTAAATATTCACAACAGTTTGAGTCGCATGTATTGTGCAAAAATAATAATTTTGATCATATTTTGAGAGGACGTTTCTGGATTCATTTATGGGAATTAAACATTCAATTCCTTCCATCTGGCATATAAATGAATATCAGTGATATTTAAAAATCATGTTATATTATGAATTCCTGTGTGAATGGGATTAGTTTGTTATTTGGATACAGGCTATTTAAAAAAAAATAATAATTTTCTTAAGAAATGGAATCTACAGGACATTCTTAATGGGGAAAGTAGTGGGCAGAAAGGCATGTCATGTGTGGTTTGATGAGCAAAAACTTGTAGTTTACATGCCAAAATTGAAAAGTTGAAGAAAAACAAGGTGTGCAGAATTGCTTATTGGTTACAATCTGAGGAGTCTGATGATGCTACTGATTATGATATGCTAATGTACCTGCTAGCAACTGATCTTCTCCATAAAGACTTGGTCTATTGCTAGAAATTGTAATTTATGTACCTATCTGTTATAGACTTGCAGCATATTATACAATAATATTAAAGTTCTGATCTTGAGAATATTTGAAAATATTGAAATATTGAAAATATCAAATTTTTGAATTTTCAAGGCAGTCTGGGTGTTTATTACTATTTTCTGTCACAACGGTCAATTTTGTAATTAGCTACATTTGGGTAATTAACTAATTATATGCTTTAATTTCAGGTCATCCAAGTAAGATGTTTTATATTTGTTTCAGAATGCTTCAATCTATAATAACTGAAATTCCATACCCCCTGATCCCTTTAGCCACAAGGGCCACATCTAACTCCATCTATGGAGCGAAGGAAATAGGCAATGTTTCGGGTCGAGGCCCTTCTTCAGACTGTTCCCCCCCCCATTCTTGAATGGGGGATCAGTACAGGATTGATGGAGGAGGTAATCAGGACAGGATGAATTGGGGGGGGGGGGTCAGTGTGGATCGGAGGGTCTGTGCAGGATGAATGGGGGTGATCAGTACAGGATGAATGGAGATCAGTACAGGATGAATGGAGATCAGTACAGGATGAATGAGGGGATCAGTACAGGATGAATGGGGATCAGTAAAAGATGAATGGGAGAAATCACTACGGGATGGATGGGGGGGATCGGTGCAGAGTAAATGGAGGTTGGGTCAGTACGGGATGAATGGACGGAACAGTGCAGTATGAATGGGGGGGAGAAGTGCAGGATGGATGGGAAGGGGGGTTAATACAGGATGACTTGGGGAACCAGTGTAGGATGGATGGGGGTGGCAGGCGAATCAATGTGAGGTGGGTATGGTGATGAATAGATTGGTGGGGGGGGGGGGGGGGGGGGGCTTAGATGGGGAGGGGAGCTCTGGGGATGTCAGTGAGGACTGAATAGAGGCGGGAATGGGGATCAATGCGGGATGGAGAGGAGTGGTCTCAGGATAGGTTGGGGGGTGTGGAGGGGGTATACGAGAGAGAGGGGGGAAGGGGCAGAGGAGGTGGGCAGGAAGGAAGGTCAGCGCTCCTCGGACAACATCGCCCCACCGCCACCACCAAAGGGGGAGGCGGTTGGATCTCCTCGCTACGCTATCAGGGGGTGCGGGAGGAGGAGGGGTTGGATCCGCTGTCGCGGCCGCTGCTGCCGCTGTTCGGAGACCGTCATTTGCTCCGAGCCTTCGTCACCATGCACCTAGTATCTTTGCCCCACAATACAGCCATCGCCGACGCGAAATATCACGTTCCTTTTCTCCATAGATGGTGCCTGACCTGCTGAGTTACTTCAGTTTTTTGTATCTATCGGTGTAAAGCAGTATCTGCAGTGCCAAGCCAGGGAAAATGACGATGTTTAGGTGGCCCGGCGGCACTTTGGGTGGTCTATGGCACCCATGCAACCACTAATTTCGAGCCTTGTGTGGGCCGGATGATTTTGAGTTATGGGCTGGATCCGACCTGTTGGTCGTACATTACCTTAATGGTAGATTCATGCCACCTGTAATCGAAGCATCAGCCCACATCACACTGATACTGTCACTGCCTGCCTCAGATTAAATATTTTTACACATAATTTATGAATAAAGATAAGAATGTTCCAAACACTCATAATATTTTGTTATTCCAGTAGCAAACATTAAGGATTAATTCAATCAATCAATTAATAGATAGATAGATATGCCATTTATTGTCACTATACATGTACAGTGAAACTGAAAGCTGCTCGTACTCAGTGCATACATACAATTTAGCACAAAAACAAGAAACAGAAAAAAAAAACAAAAAAAAAAAACAGAAGGGAGATGGGGGGGGGGGGGGGGGGGAATAGGTGCACAAATTCTGCGGCGCTACATTCATATATACAGATGGAAGTCCGTGTTGGGCGGTGTAGTCAGTGCATGTGTGAATTTGAATTTATAGTAGATATAATTCTCGGAAAGCAACTATTCCTGAGTCTGTTTGTCCTGGATTTGATGCACCTATAGCGCCTTCCAGAGGGCAGCAGGTCGAACAGTCCAACCGCAGGATGGGAGCTGTCTTTGATGATCTTCTTTGCCCTGCTAAGGCAGCGGGAGGTGTAGATGTCCATCAGGGAGGGGAGAGGGCAGCCAATGATCCTCTGCGCTGTCCTGGTTACCCTCTGAAGCCTCTCCCTGTCTGCCATGGTGCAGCTGCCATACCATGCTGTAATGCAGTATGTCAGCAGGCTCTCGATGGACGAGCGGTAGAAGGTCAGCAGCAGGTTAGAGTCCAGGTTGTGCTTCCTGAGGACCCTCGGGAAGTGCAGCCGCTGCTGAGCCTTCTTGATGACCGCTGTCGTGTTGTCCGTCCAGGAGATGTCAGCAGCGATATGGACACCGAGAAACTGGAAGGTGTTGACCCTCTCCACACACTCGCCGTTGATGTGTAGTGGGGCTAAGTCGGTGCTGTGCCTCCTGAAGTCGACAATGAGCTCTTTTGTTTTCCTGGTGTTCAGAGCCAGATTGTTTTCTGAGCACCAGGTTGTCAACTTCAGGACTTCCTCTCTGTAGGCTGCCTCGTCTCCCTTTGAAATAAGTCCGACCACAGTAGTGTCGTCAGCAAATTTGACGATGCGGTTGTTGTTGTGGGCCGGACTACAGTCGTAGGTGTAGAGACAGTATAAGCATCCGGACGTAGCTCTGCCCCTGCTCCAGATGGCTCAGCACAGAGTGGAGAGCTACGGTGATGGCGTCTTCTGTGGATCTGTTTTGGCGATAGGCGAATTGGTGGGGGTCGAGGTCTGGTGGTAGATAGGCCTTGATGTGCTGGAGGACCAACCTCTCGAAGCACTTCGTGATTACCGGAGTGAGGGCCACAGGACGGTAGTCATTAAGGCTGGTGATGGTAGACTTCTTCGGCACAGGGACGATTGTGGCTGATTTTAGGCAGGACGGAATAACTGCCTGGGCCAGGGAGAGGTTGAAAATTCTGGTGCAGATGGCAGTGAGCTGGTGGGCGCACGCTTTGAGCACCTTACCAGGTACTCCATCTGGGCCGGTAGCCTTCTTGGGGTTCACTGCCAGGAGCACCCGTCTGACATCGTGCTACGTTACAGTGAGTGGAGTAGTACAGGAGCTAGGTGAGGGTGGAAACAGGGCTGTAGCAGGTGAGTGCTGCTGTTGTGATGTTTCAAAGCGGGAGAAGAAGCAATTTAGCTTTTCTGCCAGCGGCGCATTCAGGTCTTCTGACTTTGTGGCACAGCCTCTGTAGTTGGTAATGTCTTGTATGCCCCGCCATACCTCCCGTGTATTATTGCTGGACAAGTGGGACTCTATGCTCCTCTTATGGTCCGCCTTGGCTTTTTTAATACCACTTTTCAGATCGGCTCGAGCAGCCCTGTACAGAGCTCTGTCACCTGACCTGAAGGCAGCATCGCGGGCTCTGAGGAGTGTGCGGACCTGGCTGGACATCCAGGGTTTCTGGTTTGGGAAAACCCGTATGTTTTTGTCTACAGTCACATTCCCGATGCAGAACTTGATATAGTCCAGCACCGATTCTGTGAGAGTTTCCAGATCCTGGTGTTCGAATATGTCCCAGTTTGTCTGTGTAAAGCAGTCATGTAGATTGGAGAGTGCATTTTCAGGCCAGGTTGTAACAGATCTTATGGTGGGCCTGGCACTGCGTCTGAGGGGGGTGTAGGCTGGAGAGAGCAGGAGGGAGAGATGATCTGACTGGCCAAGTTGGGGGAGGGGGATGGCTCTATACGCGTGCTTGATATTGGTGTAGACATGATCCAGCGTGTTCACCCCTCTAGTAGAACACTTGACATGTTGGTAGAATTTCGGCAGTACAGTCTTCAAGTTGGCCTTATTAAAGTCCCCTGCGATTATGTGAACACCTTCGGGGTGATCCCGCTGCTGTTCGTTAATGGTGTTCAGCAGGAGAGAGAGCGCCTTGCTTACATTGGCTTCAGGTGGAATATACACAGCCGTGACAATCACGACTGTTAGTTCTCTCGGTAGAAAAAAAGGCCGGCATCTTACAGACATGTACTCGAGGTCAGGGGAACAATGATTGGCTATGATTGTCGCGTTGTTGCTCCAATTCTCATGCACGTATATACAGAGACCCCCTCCCCTGCTCTTACCGGAGTCTTATAGTCCTGTCCCCGCGGAGCAGAAAGCGACCTGCTAGCTGCATGCTAGCATCAGGTATCCCCGGGTGAAGCCAGGTTTCGGCGATGATCATAATACAGCAGTCGCGGACATATCGATTTCCGGCGAGTTGTACTTCCAGGTCATCCATTTTGTGAACCAGGGATCTGGCATTGGAGAGATACAGGCTCGGTAGAGGTGGCTTATGCGGTTGTTTCCTTAGCCTTAGCAAAGCCCCGGACCTGCGGCCTCGCTTCTGCTTCCTCTCCCTCCTCCGTCTGCGCCGCCTCCTAGACCCGACAACAATCCACGGGGACCCCGGTGGTCTTGCTATGTCGCCCGGGATGTTATACTTGCGATGGAAGACACCCGAAACCGCAGTCTGGCGCTGGTCACCGATATCCGCGATATCCACGAGGTTCTGTCGGGAGTAGCGGGTGTAGCGGGTGTTCGCAGAACCGACTGCAAAGACGTACACGGACAACACAACGTACACAAACAACAAAAAAGAGCACCGAGTCCGGGAGCCGTGAGCCGCTGCGACTGTGCGCGCCGCCATCTTGGACCGGAATCGAATTAATCAAAAGGATTAATTCATTCAATCAATCAGATTTATTCATCACACACAAAGGTGCTGTAAAAGGAAATGTTGCCAGCAGCGGTACAATCAAAAAGGAACACACAATACACAATAAAAATTTAACACAAACATCCACTACAGCATTCTTCACTGGTGGAAGACACCATGTACAGTCAGTCGTCTTCCATTTTCCCCCCCCCCCCCCCTTGGTCGGGGCCATAACCCTCTACTGTCGCAGCTGGGGGTGGCCAGGTGTACAGGCTCTCTCGTCGGGACGGTAAGTCCCGAATCAGTGCTTCCCTACCGGAGACTGCAGCTTCAGGATTTTGCAGGCCAGCGGCTGGAGCTCTTCTCCAGGGATCCCCGGCGAGGGATCCTGCTCCGGAAGGTAAATCCACGCCGTGCTGCAGCTAGAAGCTCTGCAGACGTAATTTCAGGATGTTATATGCCGCGGGCCGGTTGTCCGAGCTCTTCTCCAGCGATCCCGAGCGAGGGGTCCCAGGCTCCGGACGCCTGCTGCGCTGCCTGTGCTTGAAAGCGCAATGCTTAATTGGAAATAAAATTAAATGACATTGCCATGAGTTGTTTGGCCTGCTGCCCTGCCTGTGCTTAAAACTGCAATGCTTTATTAGGTCTGACTGTGTTTGGAAGGAATAAATGCTTTATAGACAATAGACACCACCATTCAATGTGATCATGGCTGATCATCCCCAATCAGTACCCCGTTCCTGCCTTCTCCCCATATCCCCTGACCCTGCTATTTTTACGAGCCCTATCTAGCTCTCTTGAAAGCATCCAGAGAACCCACCTCCACTGCCCTCTGAGGCAGATAATTCCACAGATTCACCACTCTTTGAGAAAATGTGTTTCCTTGTCTCCATTCTAAATGGCTTACTCCTTATTCTTAAACTGTGCCCCCCCCCCACCCTGCATCTGTCTGAAGAAGGGTTTCGGCCCGAAACGTTGCCTATTTCATTCGCTCCATAGATGCTGCCGCACCCAGCTGAGTTTCTCCAGCATTTTTGTCTACCTAGTGCAAATAATATAGTCTTTTGCAGTTCAGAGCTTATTCGTTATGTTTAATAGCCAGATGGACGTCAGGAAGAAGCTGGTCCTGAATGTGGATGTCACAGTTTTCAGTTTACATAAGTCGGGCATGACTCCAGAAGCCGAGCGTAAGTCCGGAAGTCCAGGGGTTGCGAGTCAGTCTGTCAGTCCAGAGGCCGTGAGTGAGTAAGTCAGTCAGTACAGAGGCAGTGAGTCAAGTCAGTCCAGAGGCCATGAATAGGACATTCACTGCCCCCCCCTCCCCCACCTTAAGACGCTGCTCTCCCCCTGGCTGTAGGATGCTCTCCACCTGCCCCCTACTGAAGCCGCCCCCATCCCCTGCTGCAGGAAGTTTTCCACCCCCACCCTAACAGCCCCTGCCTCAAAACAATGTCTTCCACAAATTCTTCAGTGTTCATTAACAACTGAAATTGTCTTTAGGCTGCTTTTTCGACATCATGCCAGGGAAACAGAGAAGAAGAGCTGCAGGATGGTCAAGGCAGCGTGCAGTGGAACACCGAGAAGCAACAAGAATCAGAAGGGAACGAGAGACGCAAGAAGAAACATTTCAACGTCTCGCAGATGACCGAGAAGGAAGAAGAAGAAAAAGAAGAAGAAAAGATGAAGAGGCGCAACCAAAAAAATCTAATAATTTTGAGGAACAACAAGAAAGAACGCAAAGCACAAAGGATGAAGAGATGCCACGAAGAAGTGAGCGCCTCAAGGATCGACAAAAAAGAACGCAAAGAAGGGATGAAGAGACACAACCAAATAGAACTGAATGTATCAATGATCAACAACAAAGACCACAAAGCAATAGGGATGAAGACACACCACAAATACTGAACTGCCAGCCCACCATAGATGAGTAAGTGAACTGCCAGCCCACCAGCTGTAAGTGACTGAAGTGCCAGCCCACCAGCCAAGACCTAGTGAAATGCCAGCCCACCAGCCATGACTCACTGAACAGAGAGTCCAAGAATCCATTCAGTCCACCCTCTCCCCCTTCTCACAGTCTGTCACCTGTTTTGGGCATCATTTCTGGCAGTGCCTCAGTGACTGAGCTGCCAGCCCAAGAATCCATTAGGCCCACAATGTCCATACTAGCCCTCTGGAAACCAGCCCCATCGGTCCACAACACCAATGCTAGTGCTCCAGAACATCCCCCCCCCCCCCCCCTCCTTACTGGCCAGCAATATTGGAATTGGTGTTGGTGTGTGTTTTTGTGTGCACCTGTGTGTGTGTGTTTTTGTGTGTGTGTGTCTCCATCATCATCCCCAAAACCCCACACGATAGCGCTGCATTTTTGCCCTCCCTTACCATTGTCCTGTGATGTAAAAGAAACAAGTTTTGTTCAGAATGATGTTATATTTTACAAGTTATTGACATTCTAAACTTTACAAAAAAACTTTTAAAATTTAAACCTCTTTTCCACTTGCCCTGCCCGTCAGCAGCGTTCCACGTCACAATGATGTCAAAATGGGATCACGAATCTCCTTTACATTATCAAACCCCCCCCCCCCCCCCCCCCCCGTTTTATTCCAATTCTTCCATTTTCATTCACAATGACGTCACAATGGGATCCTGAATCTCATTTACATAGAAAATCGTGGTTTAAAAAAAATCAATTTATTCATGTTTCCGTTTTCAATAACAGCAAACATCGTGTTTAGATTATTTTAAATGAAAAACACGATTTTCATTGCGAATTTCATTGAAAATTGTGTTTTTCGGGGTGGGGTGGGATAGGGAGAGTTTTCATTTAAAAAATATACGCAATTTTCATTGGCTGTGCGATAGGGGGGAGTGGGGGAGCAGGGGGATAGAGGGAGAGGGAGGGGAAAGCGGGGAGGTTAGGAGGAAGACTGGGAGATGAGGTTGGATAGAATGGAAAGGAGGTAGGGAGTGGGGGGTAGAGAGAGAGAGGAAGGCAGTGGGGGAGGTGAGGGAGTGGGATAATGGGGAGGTGAGTAGTGGGGGAGCAAGGAGATGGAGGGAGAGGTGGGGCATGGAGGGGAGAGGGGTTATGGAGGGAGGGAGTGACTGAAGATAGGGGAAAGGAGAGTGGGGGAGGGTGAGGGAGTGCTGGGGATGAGGGGGAATGGAGGAGGATAGAGGTAGGAAGAGGGATGGCGAGGCGCAGTTGGGGGAAGGGTTCCGTGACTCGCGTCACACCAGGGATCTCTGGCGTTACAACACGAACCCGTCAGCCACGCCTGCGCAGTTGAGGGAGGGTTGCCTTTGATGATTTTCAAATCGCCATTTTTATCTCATTCTTCCGTGTATACTTGCCTGGCCTCACAAGTTTTGTTCTATTTTGCAGAGTAATTCGTGGGTCATCTATTTGCTTTATAAACTTTAATTTACTTTCTACCTTCAAATGGCGCAAGTTTGAACACGACTATCGCGCCTGCGTAGTGCTCCCCAATTCCCAGGCCCGTCAGCCACCATGCCTGCGCAGTTGGGGGAGGGTTGCTGTGCCCGGTATCTGTGCCTGCGTAGTTTGCGTTTTCAAATTGCCATTTTGAACTTATAGTTCCGTGTGTACTTGACACGGTCAGGACCCACTTGCCAGGCCCGTCTGCCGTGCCTGTGGAGTTGGGGGTGGGTTGCCGGATGGCGCCTTTTTCAGATAGCCATTTTTAACTTGTACTTATGTGTGTACTTGACTGGCCTCACAACGGGGACCCAACTGGTCAACGGGTAAGATGATTTTAATTTTTAATCATAAAATAAACATCACCGTTTTCTTCTAATACTTCATGGTTTATAAATAAATCAAATTGTGTTTATAAAGGACCGAATGGGTCCACAGTTCGATGGTTGCTGGGCCAGGATTGCCATTTTGACTGAAAATCGCCTTGTGTATTTTTAAAAATTAGATTAATGTGAATTAGTGAGTGATGACATGCAGGCATGGTGGATCTTTCCATGTTGGAACCTCTGCAACACATCCTCTATTAACTGGCTGTTAAAGATAATTCCTGTTCTGATGCACAGAGCACTGGGGTGCAATTATACATGAAAAGTGATGATAGACAATTCTGGAGCAACTCAGCGGGACGGGCAGCATCTCTGAAGAGAAGCAATGGGTGATGTTTCGGGTCGAGACCCTTCTTCAGACTGCAGTTCTATATTCTATGTTCTATCTTTTATGTTCAATTAATTTACCACTAATCATAACACTAATTCTTGTGCCTGAAACCGGGTCATTCTGAGGAAGGATCAGTCTGAAAAAGGGTCTCGACCCGAAATGCCACCCATTCCTGCTCTCCAGAGATGCTGAATTACTCCAGCATTTTGTGTTTATCTTCGATTTAAACCATCATCTGCAGTTCTTCTGACGTCACAAGCGGGACCCAATGGGTCCACGGGTCGTCTAGTAATATACTAATATTCTAAAAAAAACAATCCCCTGAGAAAAATATACATGCAAGGAAGTATGAAAGCAAAACAAAAGCAAGCCATAAGTTGCAGGAATTTAAACTAGGACAGAACTAGAGTAGAATTAGGCCATTCAGCCCATCAAGTTTACTCCGTCACTCAATCATGGCGGATCTATCTCTCCCTCTCAACCCCATTCTCCTGCCTGGTCCCCGTAACCTCTGACCCATACTAATCAAGAATCTATCCATCTCTGCCTTTTTATTCTTATCCCAGATGCACTTAGCCCCAGTGGTCCCAGAACATGGCCAAGGCACCCGTGGGCACCGCGTGCTCCCTCTCCAGGGGCACCCGGGCACGGAAGTCAGCCCAGCAGAGTGGCGGGCACTCGGCCTTTGTGATATCGGTGGACATTTTTAAAGCGGAAGACAGACCAATCTTGATTAGAACAGTGTCAAAGGTTATGGGGAGATGACCGGAAAATGGGATTATGCAGCAGAGATTAGCCACGATTGAATGGCGGAGTGGACTCAATGGGCTGAATGATCCAATTCTACTCCTAAAATGTGATCCCTCGGCTGCGCTCTGCCATGACCCATGAATGGCCAGCTTGGCCATGCCCTGCAACAAACTGACCAGTATATCGCCTGACCGACCCACTTTGTCTGCTTTTCCCTGAATCGCTGCCTGTGGTTGGGGATGCTGTTCTTTCTCTGAGCCTGTGGGAGATGCAATGGGCTGTTTCTACAGCCTGGGGCCTGACTGTCCATTTGACCATGTGTCCATGTGTGGGCGGCGCGACCGGTGTCGCATCAGCCTCTGCAGTCTGTCTGTTTTTTTGTTTTTTTTGTCCTGTTGAGGGTTTAGTTTGTAGCGGTTTAGCGTTTTTTTTTTTTTTTTAAATGTGTATGTGTGGGGGGTGGGTGGTGGAAACTTTTAATCTCTTCCCTGCATGGAGACCCAACCTTTTCCCTGTCGGGTCTCCATTGCCGTTGGGGCCTAGCGCCGTGGAGCGGCCTCCACCGGAACGACCTGGAGGCTCAAGTCACGGAGCCTGTGGAGCTGGGGAGCTGCTGTTGAGCCGCGGAGCTGTGGAGCTGCTGTGGACTTACCTCCGTGGAGCTGGCTGGCTTCGAGGCGTGGAGAGCGGCAGTGGCGCGTTGCTGCGGATGGTGACACCGGGAGCGCGCGGATCCCCGGTGGGAGGCTGCTTTGCGGGGCACCGGCAGCGGCGACTTCTCCCGCCCGAATTGCAGGGTTGAGAGTGACCTGGAGGGGGGCCCTACAACGCCTGGCGCGGCCTTAATTTGCCGCGGAATAGCGCCCGCCGGGGGCTTTGACCTCGACTTCGGGAGGGAAATGGAATGCAGGGGAGAGACAAGAACTTTGCCTTCCATCACAGTGAGGAGGGGAGCCACTGTGATGGATGTTTATGTGCATAGTGTTGGTGTGTGTTTTGGTTCTTTTATTGTATGGCTGCAGAAACTAAATTTCATTTGAACCTCATGTGATCTCGGGGCATCCTGTGAGCACAGTGACGGGGGCGGCACAGTGGAGCGGCGGGTAGAACTGCTACCTCACAGAGCCTGACACCCTGGTTCCATCCTGACCTCCAGTTCTGTCTGTGTGTGGAGTTTGTGCGTTCTCCCTGTGACCACCTCCCACGTCTCAAAGATGTACAGGTTTGTAGGTTAATTGCCCCTCTGTAAATTGTCCCATGGAGTGGGTGAGAAAGTGGGATAACATAGAACTTGTGTGAATGGGTGGTCGCTGGTCGGCACGGACTCAATGGATCGAAGAGCCTGTTTCCATAATTTTGCTAAGCTATACTAAACTCTCAATCAGCATAGCTAAGATGTTGGGAATAAGATCTATAAATGCTCAAATATAGACTTGACAAATTAGACCTGAACCTGAATACCTCTGAGATCCAAGGTCAATCCCAGAAGGTAGATGGGAGGTCGGGACTGCAAAGTAATTCGCTTAATAAACTTTAATGAACTTTATACTGTGAACGGGAGAAGTTTCAACGTGGCAGTCGCACCTACGCAGTGAATTCCCACTTGCCGGACCCGTCAGCTGCAGTTACCAACAGAAAAATATAGCCGTAATATAGTATGGACCCCCAGAGACCTCCGAACCAGCTAAATGGCCACCAGGTGCCCCCATCATTGTAGCCATGCATCTGGCTCCCAATCTTCCTGATTTTATTAAATTCCTGGGATCAGCTAGGTTGGTAATGTTAGAGGACATATCGGGGACATAGGTGCAGCATTCCTATCCTATTATAGCACAGGTCCCTTTTTCTGCTAGAATAAAATCTAAGGCCATACGATTCTGCTGGGCCATGGTGCGGATTGCAACCATCTCGGCTGTCATGGATGAGAGAGCCATCTTTGTATTGACTAAGGCGTCTGCAGTTTCATTAGGTAGTTTCTCCATTGCAGAGGCCATATTAATCAATTCCCGTAAGGTGCGGGCTGTCCCATAAAGTGGGAAGGCGATCATCCAGAACGCTCTGATTCAGATATACTTCGCTTGGCCCATATGGGGGTAGACAATTCCGTTAGATGTTGCAAAGCTCGCATGTGAGGGACAACAAAAGGCCGGAAAACACCCTCCAGTTGTGGTTTGGGCTGGTTAACTTTTCCCAGTTACTGGCAACCGTTAATTTTGAGCCTTGCTTGTGATATAACAAAGTCGTCTTGCAATATCACAACATCCCCCTTGTCTTACATAAAATAAAAAAATATGCTTAACAAACAAAACTCTACACACAATTGCTTTTTATAAACACCAAAATTCTTCAATATTAATGATTATCAACAGTAAGGTGCAGGTTTCTTACTAATGGCCCTGTCCCACGGTACGAGTTCATTCCAAGAGCTCTCCCGAGTTTTAAAAATAATCAAACTCGTGGTAAGCACGGAGAATGAACGTAGCGGGTACGTTGGAGCTCGGGGACGTCTCTTAGCGGCTCATAATGCTAACGGCAGGTACTAGGGAAGACTCGCTAACGGCAGGTAAGCTCGGGAAGGCTCGTGAAGATTTTTCAACATGTTGCCCCGAGTACTGATGAGCGGCCATTACAGTAAATCTCCGATTTTGAATCGGGGCAAACTCGGGAGAGCTCTTGGAGTGAACTCGTACCGTGGGACAGGGCCATAATAAGTCCTGAACTTGTCACGTTATCTCCAATAGCATTATGTGCCGGTCGTTCCTCCTCTTTATGTTTGGTCTCAGTCATGTTGCTGTCTGGAGTGATGCATTGGGGACCAAAACCTGGTTCCTCCAGTGGAGGAACATCCCTCAACTGCACTCAATTCCGTCTTAATCTATTTCCATTTGGCATTTCAATTATGTAAGATCTTCATTGGGGTTTGTCACAGATCGTTCTCACTTCTGTTGGTATCCAGACACGAGTTGCTTGATCCAGAACCTGGACCTTCTGTCCAATGTGTAATGGTTTCAAGTCTTGTCTATTCACCGAATAGTCAAAATGTGCCTTCTTTTGCTGGTTGCGCTCTTCAAGTCGCTCAAAGTTCCTCTGCCTTTGGTATGTGTTGTCCGTGTCAAGGTTAGTGGGTAGAGGTGTCCGAATCTGTCTTCCAAACATCTCTGCTGGTGACGGTAACTTGGAATCTATCGGTGTAGGACGCAAGTTGAGTAAAGCTGCTGCTACACTCTGTTCCGTTGTCAAGGACTTCTTAATGACGGATTTCACCATTCGTACCATTCGCTCAACAAGTCCATTTGACTGAGGGTACCGAGGTGAGGATGTCGTTTGGGTGATTCCCCATTGCTTGCACATGAACTTGAACGGTTCTCCAACAAATTGCGGGCCGTTGTCGGAGATGATTTCCGTCGGTGCTCCTAGGAGGCCAAATGTTGCAGTCACCATATTAGCAGCCATTGCGACTCGCGGTGCTTGTCAGCTTATGCACCACTGGAAACTTGGAATGGTAATCTACCATAACAAGATATTAATTGCATGTTGTCAAGTTCAAAGATATCCATTGCTATTTGGACCAAGGTGTGACTGGTATCTCGTGTGGTATGAGTGTTTCCCTCGTTTGCTCTGGCACTGACTACACCGTCGTACAAGGTCATCAATGTGACGGTCCATGTTGGGCCAATTGACCATTTGTCTTGCTAGAAGTCTTGTCTTTTCGATGCCCTAGTGGCCAACATGAAGTTGATGCAGGATATCCTGTCTCATTGACTCGGGCATGATTACTTGCCTTCCTTTGAACATGGCCCCATTTGACATGCCTAATTCGTCTCGAAAAGGCCAGTAGGGCCGTAGGGCAGCAGGTATCTCCTGTATGGTCGCCGACCATCTGGAATGAATATACTGTATGACCATATGCAGTATAGGTCACGACAAGTTTCTGTCTGCAGCTCCTCTTTTTTAGTTTGCCGAAGTGGATCAAGTCGATGTCATGTGTGTCTTCGTTGTCGAAGAAGATGCTCTCAACATGTACATCAAGTTCTATGCTCTGTCTTCTGCGGGTTGGGCAGTCTGCTGAGAGTGTCAGCAACGATCATCTCTGCCCCAGGTCTGTGCTCTATGGTGAAGTTGTATCCTTGCACCTTGATGAGCATCCGATGCAGTCGAGGTGGGGCACGTGTGGGTAGTTTGCTGCAGATAGTGACAAGAGGCTTGTGATCTATCAGCACTTTAAAATCTTGCCCAAATAGGTGCTTACATGTGTGGTGGCCCTGTCGATATGCATTCCTGGCATTCTTTACTGAGCTGGAAATCATCTATTTTTCTAAGGCTTTCTTTTTTCTGTTTCTTTCTAGGACTAAATCACACAAACCGCTGCCACCAAGTTGTACCTCGTGGTCCGGTATCTGTTCTACCGTTGTTATGACTCTGGAATTACCACAAGTACACGTATTTAGGGGTTTGAGGCTGAGCATAAATCAAGGCTCTGTTTATTTCACGACCAACTGGAACCAGCGTGCCCTGCCCATATTACGTAATTCCCACATATGCATGTTGTTACGCGGGAAAAAAAAGTAGTCTTTGTGATATAACAAAGTAGTCCTTGCAATATCACAACAAGTGCTGAAGTGTTTCCCCTCCCCCCCCCCCCCCCCCCCCCCCCCCAACAATCATAGGGGAGAGGTTTCATTTCCAGAACTTTTCTTGTGGAGGGGGACGGAGTGCATGAGCTGCGACTGCGCAATTGTGGGCTCTGGGTGATTGGTGGAATATTGCGTTGGGGGAATGGGTACATCACAATGGAATCTCATTTGGCAACAAATCTGGGATCGCTAATCTAATTTATCAAACCAAAGTTTCTTGGGAGGAGGATTTTTATTGTGGGGGGTGGAATAGGGGAGAGGTTTCATTTACTGAAAAAATGAAACTTTTTTAGGACTTTTTTAGGGGGGGATAAGAGGGGGAGGATAGTTGGGGGGATAGGAGGGGAGGGGAGGGAGAAGAATGGAGGGGGAGGGGAGGATGTGGATGGGAGGGGGTTTGGGGAGGCTGGGTGAGGGAAGAGGTAGGGAGGGGGGTTTAGGGGAGTGAGGGTGGGGGGAAGGGGTAGGAGGGAGAGATGGGAGAGTGGGGAAGGATGGGGAGGAGAGATGGGGAGAGGGTTAGGGAGATGGCTAGGGAGAAGGAGGTGGTTAGGGAGATGGGTAGGGGGAGAGGGTTAGGGAGATGGTAGGGGGAGAGGGTTAGGGAGATGGGCAAGGGAAGACTGGAGATTCAGGGAGGGGGAGAGGGAGTGGGTGGAGAGAGAGGGGGAGGGGCGGGAGATGAGGGTGGTGTGGGGGAGGGGCGGGAGATGAGGGTGGTGTGGGGGAGGGGTGGGAGTGGGGGGTGAAGGGGAGGAGTGAGTGGGGAAGGTGGAAAGAGGTAGTGGGGGAGGAGGAGAGGATGGGGGAAGAGAGGGGGGACCTGAACTCGGCGTGCGGATGGCTCGGATGGGGCCGACTGCGAAAAGGCAACAAGCCTCGGCAGCTCTCTGGCCCTTGTGTCTGCGTGTTTTTAAGAACGTGGCCGGGGACAACGACGTAACGTGACTCATAGAAAACTGCGCTGGCGCGTTGACAGCAGCTGTATTAATGCAGAGTGTGGGGGTGGATGGGGCGCGGGGGGGGGTGGGGGGGGGGCCCACGAGCAAAGGCATGTGAATTCAGCAACTCGGCAACAAAAATGTCAGTTTGGTGATAATTTTTAGTAAAAAAACTCGTGAAATAATTAACCAAATTTAAAAAGGAGTGGATTTTTGAAATCATAAGGGAACTTTCTGCCAGAATATGTAAAAATGTCACCGTTATTGTAACGTCAGCAGCTTGGCAGCGGTCAGATTTAAAAAAAAAAAAAAAAAGGTCAATAATTTTAATTAAAAGTTAGGGAAATAATTGACCAAATGTACAGAGGAGTGGATTTCTAAAGTCACAAGGAAAATCTCTACTGAAAGATGAAAATTGTCCCCGTTTCAGCGTCTGGTTTTTGAGGAGATGCATTTCACAGGCAAAATGACACACAAAGACACACACGGATAGCTAATACTTCCGTGTTCATTAATAGATTAAATTGTGTTTAGAAGTTTATAAATATCTACATCCTGGTAAATATCTATGACTTTTTTCCACAGCATGCCAGGGAGAAGGAGAAAACGGTGTGGAACATGGTCAAGTGTCGACATCAAGAGACGTCGAGAAACATCAAGGATAAGAAGGGAACAAGAGACTGAACAAGAAAAAATTGAACGTATCAAGGATCAACGAGAAAGAGCGCAAAACACAAGGAATAAAACTCTACGCGAAAGAGAGCAACACAGAATGTATGTTCCCTAAATACAACCATAATGGTATACGAAAGCGCACCAATTTTGGGGCGCCTTACACACCATTTGCCTGAGGTGTGCCGTATCAAGTTTTATATTTTAAAAGTTTTTCACTTTATAAAGTTTATGAACATTATACGGTGAATGGGATGAGTTTCAATGTAGCAGTCACGCCTGCGCAGTGCGGTCCCATTTGCTAGGCCCATCAGCTGCGCCTGTGCATTGCGCTCCCACTTGCCGGGCCTGTCTGCCGTTCCTGCGCTGTTGGGGGAGCATTGCCGGGCCCCATGTCCGCGTGTGCGCAGTTGGGGGAGGGTTGCCGGGCCCAGCGCCATTTTCAGTTGGCCATTTTGATGTAATACTTCTGTGTGTACTTGACTGGTGTCACAATGCGGACACAACGGGATGTGGCAGTTGTGCCTGCGCAGTGCGATCCCACTTGCCGGGTCCGTCAGCCGTGCCTGCGCAGTTGAGGGAGGGTTGCCGGGCTCGGCATTAGCGCGTGTGGAATTTGAAATAACTGAACGTCTCGAAGATCTCCGAGAAAAATTGTTCCCGAAATACAGCCAAAACGTTTAGATTTTTAATCATAAACAAATATCGTCACTTTCATGGTCATCTGATATTTCCGTGTACATTAATAGGTGAAATTGTGTTTAGTGTATCTAAACAAAATATCTACATCCTGATAAATATGTATCTCTTACAGCATGCCAAGAAGAGGGATAAAACGAAATGCAGGATTGACAAGGAAGGACGCAACGAGACATCAAGTTTCAGAAAAGACCAGAAGGGAGCAAGAGAGGCAACAAATAAGAGCTGAACGTCTCAGGGTTCAACGAGAAAGAATGCGACACATAAGTAATGAAGAGAGGTAAGAAGAAAGAACTGAACGTCTAGAGGATTTCGGAGAAAGAATGTTCCCTAAATACAGCCAAGGGTAGGTGTGTGGGGGAGAGGGACTCCACTCAACGGCACCACGCAGCACCCCCAGACACAACTCAGTGGCCTCCCCAACTCCACTCAGCAGCCTCCCCGACTCCACTGATACTTCTGTGTGCACTTGACAGGCGCCACAACGGGAACCCAACGGGTCCACGGGTCGTCTATTTGGTGATAAAAATTTGTCCCCACAAAACATATGTGCTATTTGGAAAATTACGCTCTCTTGCTGCATTGCACTTTGTATGCATTGAAGTCAGTGAAAGTTCTTCATGCTTTTGTATTTCAAATCATTTGGGGAATATAGCTTGGGTTAAACGGGGGGTTAGGAATTAAATATACTGCATGGCTCAATTATACCCACCATAATAGAATCATTTTCCATGCATTGACATTTTTTTTTATTTTTTTAATATTTTTATTAGAAGCAATGTACAGTCATATAAACCGTGGCATATAACATAATACATTTTATGTACAACTTCTTGTTTTAAGTTTAACAATAGAAAAATAACAGAAGCAAGAAAAGAAGAGAAAAGAAAAGATTAAGGAAAGTAGTGATGTGTAAGCCCCAGAAGTTAACAATTAGTAGTTTGTGGATAGATAGAGAGAAAGAGCCCATAAAGATGTAGTAAAAAAAAGAGAAGACCAGAAAGGAAAAACAAAAAAAAAAAAAAGAAAAAATAGGGGGAAAAAAACAGAACAGAAAAGAACAGGAATATACCTACTTCATATCTTTCCACACCCCTCACCCAGTTCTGAAACGGTTAATTTCCAGAGTTATGTTGCACCATATTATACTTGTAATAAATCGATGAAAGGAGACCATATCTTTAAGAATTGTTCTGATTTTCCTGCTAGGATGAATTGAAATTTAATTCATTTGTGCCTGTTCTTTTATTTGTAAATTGCAAATAAGAAGCATTTTGAACCTGTTTAGAACTGTTGATATCCATTTCCCATTGCAGTTGGTGTCCATTTCTCAATCACAAGTACTCTCACCGACAAGAGTTCAGTTTAGTCTGAAGAAGGGTCTTGACCCAAAACGTCACCCATTCCTTCTCTCCAGATTTCTGCCTGTCCTGCTGAGTTACTCCAGCATTTTGTGTCTATCTTCAATTTCAGAGTTAAATAAAAAAAGAGTGCTGGAGGAGCTCAGTGGGCTAGGTGGCATTTGTGGAGGAAATTGATTAGGAGTTGTTTCGGGCCAGGGTTCTTCTTCAATTGGAAGGAACTGCAGATCAGGCATGATATTCTACCAATTTAAATCGGAATTCTGATTTATTTTGTTTTCCTATTTGTCAATTTTTTGTTGCCCGATTATTTGGCGGCCAATCAACCGCTGTCTCTAGCGGGGTTGTGTCCAATCACCGACCAGCTTCCCTTAAAAATCCAGTCCAATCAACAAACTGGTCTCCTCGCGCCCAATCAGCCTCTGTCTCCAAGGGCATTGTGTCCAATCGCATTATGTGCCGGTCACTTGGCGGCCAATCAGGCGCAGCCTACGAGGGGCGATGCGGCCAATCACCGGGCAGCTTCCTTTACTGAAGCAGAAAATGGCTGCAGCCATCACTTTTTCTCTGCTGTTTACACATAGTGCTAGGCAAACAGACATTTCAGGTAACATTATCTGTAAGGATTTTTTTAGCTGTACGATGTCGTTTATTTCATGAAATATTTATCTTTTGGGGGTTTTTACTGGTTAAGTAGTGGAAAAATTCTAAGCTTCTGTTATAAACTACCAGCAGAAAGCATGGGAATCACTTTCAATTTATTGAAAATGCAAGAGCCCCCTAACCGGCCTCCTGGATCCCCGGCCCATGATTCCTACTTTGTTTCTGGAGGCGAATATCATGCCTGTAGGAGTTGTTTCAGGCCAGGGTTCTTCTTCATTAGGAAGGAACTGCAGATGCAGTTGTCGTTACAAAACACTAAATGATTCCGGGAATGCTGAGGGGAGAGGGAGACATCTAGACAAATGCAAGAAAGCTGCTAAGACACAATAAACTGAATTGCAAATACATAACAAACAAGTAATACATTCCTGTACTCTTACATGGGTATGAACGCACATCAAAAGTTTTTCCCAGCAAAATGGCACAGTGTAAAAATACTGATTTCCTCAGCAAGATACTGATTTTCAGGTACTAGAATACTGAAATGCTCTAAGGGTTGTGGTGGAAGGGCATTTTTTACATAGAGTGGTTGGTGGCTGCCTGGTCTGTCCGCTATAAAATCCGTTATGAAAAGGTCCCCGTTAAAATGACAATAAAATACCTTTGTATTCAGGAAGTCATGTTGCTGGTTTACAGGACTCTGGTTGAACCACAGTTGGAGTGTTGTGGTCACCCCATTACAGAGAGGGTGAAGAAGAGGTTAACCTGAATAATTAGAGGGTATTCAGTATAAGGTGAGGTTGGGGAAAAGCTAATTGTTTTCCCTGGAGCAATGGAGGCTGAGATGCAGACCTGAAAGGAGTTTTTAAAACTGAGAGACATAGATAGGGTAGACAGTCAGATCCTTTTTGGCCCAGTGTGGAAATGACAACACTAGAGGGCATTGGTTTTGGTGAGAGGGCCAAAATTGAAAGGAGATATGCAGGGCTTTTTTTAACAAGAGAATGTTTTTTTTAGTCGGAGGGTGGTGAATCTGAATTTTTTTGCCACAGAAGGCTGTGGAGGCCAAGTCATTATATATAATTAAGGCATGGGATAGATAGATTCTTGATTAGTCCAGGTGTCGGAGGTTATGGGAAGAAAGCAGGGGAATGGGAATAGGAGGGATAGATTGATCAGCCATGATTGAATGGCAGAGTAGACTTGATGGGTCAAATGGCCTAACTCTGCTCCTATCACTTACGATCTTATGGTAGGTGCTTGGAATATGATGGTGGAGGTGGTGTTTGAGGTAGATACGATGATGGAATTAAATAAACATTTGGATAGGCATATGAATGTGTGGAGTGATGTGGTTCATAAGCAGGCAGAGGAGGTTAGTTTAACTTGGCATGTTTGGCATGGACATTGTGAGCCAAACGGTCTGTTCCCGTGCAGTACTGTTCTATGTTCTGTGAGTCTGCATCAACCAGTTGTTAACACCAATCTTACATTGATCCCATTTTGTATTCTCTCCACATTCTCATCGACTTCTCCCATATTCTACCACTGGCCCCACTCATCCTTACAATAGGGGCAACTTACAGTGGTCAATTAATCTTCCAACTTGCACTTTTTTGAAATGTGAGAGTTAGAGTATCCTGAGGTAACTAAACTGTCGCAGGGAGAATGTGCGAACCCAGTACACATGGGGCAACAACGTCATGGTTGAAACTGGAGCTCATCTACTGAAAACTAGTAATACTGTTGCCATTGTATTTTTACATGTCCATGAGAAATTTGCTATTCCTTGAATTAAACAAAGCTGTAAACAAACCCAGTTCATTATCAAGGTTATCAACAGCAGCTAACATTCAGTCACCCTTCCAACATTGCATCTTCTGCTTACATTGACAAGTTATTCAGTAGAACAACTTTAATCCAATTCTGGAATGGTACTTGCTTATTAAAACAACGATCCCTACATGAAGAGCAAGTAGATTCTGGATGTCTGAAATATGAACAAGAAATACTCAAAGCTTAGCTGTGAAAGTAGATATTATTTCATGTTAATGTCATTTCATCAGAAGTAGGGAAAGTTATAAAGCAAGTGTGGTTAAAGTTACAAGAGTGGTGAAAATAAAGGAATTTCAGATAGAACTGTAATCAAGAAGGGATGAATGATACAAGTGGCAATGGCTGAGAGAATGTGAAGGATTGTTAATTGCAGCTAATCTTTATGAGGGAATGTAAACAGAAGGAGGTGAATGAACACAAAGAGGAAAAAAAAACATGCAATGCAAGACAAAGTTGCAGATGCTAAAAATGCTCAGTCTGGATATAAAATTAGGAACCATGGGATGTTGCTAACCCATTGTCAGAATGGGCCACACCTTTCCGATGAAGCAGAGATTCTCATACTGTTCATTTGGGCAGTGCAGTGTGGTCTCCTGTACAAAACCAAACATAGATTGGGTGACAACTTTGCAGAATATCTTGGTTCAATCCAGTTGCCTGTAACTCTAATTGTCATATTTCCTAACATAGGACGTCATTTAATTTTCTGTCATCTGCCTCTCTCAAATGTTAATAAACTCCAGCATCCTGTGCGATCCACTGATTCTCCTGATCAGTGGGAAATTTTTGGATGTTGAACTGTTGGGTATAAATGCAGGAATAGCAAGATGGATTCAACAGTGGCTGAATGGTAGAAGCCAGAGGGTAATGGTGGATGGCTGTTTATCGGGTTGGAGGCAGGTGACTAGTGGGGTGCCTCGGGGATCTGTGTTGGGTCCTTTGTTGTTTGTCATGTACATCAATGATCTGGATGAAGGTGTGGTAAATTGGATTAGTAAGTATGCAGATGATACCAAGATAGGGGGTGTTGTGGATAATGAAGAGGATTTCCAAAGTCTACAGAGTGATTTAGGCCATTTGGGAAAATGGGCTGAAAGATGGCAGATGGAGTTTAATGCTGATAAATGTGAGGTGCTACACCTTGGCAGGACAAATCAAAATAGGACGTACATGGTAAATGGTAGGGAATTGAAGAATACAGTTGAACAGAGGTATCTGGGAATAACCGTGCATAGTTCCTTGAAGGTGGAATCTCATATAGATAGGGTGGTAAAGAAAGCTTTTGGTATGCTAGCCTTTATAAATCAGAGCATTGAGTATAGAAGCTGGGATGTAATGTTAAAATTGTACAAGTCATTGGTGAGACCAAATCTGGAGTATGGTGTACAATTTTGGTTGCCCAATTATAGGAAGGATGTTAACAAAATAGAGAGTACAGAGGAGATTTGCTAGAATGTTGCCTGGGTTTCAACAACTAAGTTACAGAGATAGGTTGAATAAGTTAGGTCTTTATTCTCTGGAGCGCAGAAGGTTAAGGGGGGGGGGGGACTTGATAGAGGTCTTTAAAATGATGAGAGGGATAGACAGAGGTGATGTGGACAAGCTTTTCCCTTTGAGAATAGGGAAGATTCAAACAAGAGGACATGACTTCAGAATTAAGGGACAGAAGTTTAGGGGTAACATGAGGGGGAACTTCTTTACTCAGAGAGTGGTAGCGGTGTGGAATGAGCTTCCAGTGGAAGTGGTGGAGGCAAGTTCGTTGGTATCATTTAAAAATAAATTGGATAGGCATATGGATGAGAAGGGAATGGAGGGTTATGGTACGAGTGCAGGCAGGTGGGACTAAGGGAAAAAAAGTTGTTCGGCATGGACTTGTAGGGCCGAAATGGCCTCTTTCCGTGCTGTAATTGTTATATGGTTATATGGTTATATGATGTGGAATGAAACAAGACTAAGGCAGGGAAATTCACATGGTTGCAGTGAAAATGTGTATACTCAACACAGACATGTGTATACTTGACCCAGGTTGCTGGAGCTGTACGGCATAGGCTATTGCTCATCGAAACACCTATAGCTGTCAAGTGCTTTGCAAACTCGTTGTTGATGCAGTCATCAAGCGACCCATGCCTCCACCACTCTCAGCTGGCACCATCATTGCTTGCATCATTCTCTCAGTCTCTAACCTCTTTCTTAATCTCCAACTGTCCCATTTATTTAGAACGTAAAACATCTTGGACTCCTAGTTTTTGTAATTCTTATGAAAGGCCATTGACCTAAAATGCCAGCTGTGCTTCTCAAACGAGATGTAGCATGACATGATGAGTAGTTCCAGCAATTTGTTTTTATTTTAAACGGATACGTAGTCTGGCTCAAATTGAAATAGTTCTGTGTCAGAAATAGTTGCCAAATTTTAAGGGTAGCCCGGATTTTCGTCAGTGTATTTGTTTCTACTTGTACTGAAATATGCTTGAATGTTGTTGACTTCATTTCAAAAGGGCATTGGAAACAAGGAATTGGATAAAAACAAGCTAACAGAGTGACGTTAAAAGTATTTACGATTGAACAGTTTCCTTGTGTATGGTGTCATTCTGGGGATTAACATTTTGGCTAAAATATTGTAGCAGTTTGTGGCAATCTCGGGAATACGAGTAGTTGGTCAGTTTTTATTTCTGTTATGCTTGCACACGGTATGCTTGAAAACTATGTTCAAATGTTCATTTATTGTCACATACACCAATTGGTGTAGTGAAATTCAAGTTGCCATTGCAGCACATCAATAAGAATACAACATAACATTATAAAGAAATGTAACATAAACATAAAAACATCCCCCCACAATGGTTCCCACTGAGGTAAGGCACAAAGTCCAGTCCCCATCCCCTTGTCCACCCAAAGTCGGGCCTATTGAGGCCTCCGCAGCCGCAGCTACGGGGCCCGATGTTTCAGGCCCTTCTCGCCGGGTGATGGTGCTCCGAAGTCGGGAGAACCCTCTCAGCGGCTTGGGATGCCTGGAACGGCCGCTTCCTTACCAGAGACCGCGGCATCCGAAGCCGACAGGCCGCGCTGGACGGAGCTCCACCGCTGGTGATCTCGGTGAGAGATCCCAGGCTCCGTGATGTTTAAGGTCAGCGCTGCCGCCTGCGGCTGGCCACTCCACAGTCCCGTGTTCTAATCGGTAGACCCAGCACACCGGAGCTCCAGTGCAGCGACCCCGGCAAGGCATCGTCCACTCCGTGATAGCGCTCCAGCGCTGTGCTGGTGCCGAAGCCGTGGTTCTGTCCGTTCCCCTCAGGAAAGGCCGTTCCTGACCCGATGGAAAGCCGCGAGGGCGTGTCGAAAATGCTGCTCGGAGGAAAGCCGCATCTCCGCCCAGGTAGGGACTAGGAAATGCAGTTTCCCCCTTTGCCCCCACCCCCCACATAAAAAGACTAGTCCTCCAAAGACCAGACGCTATTAAACATACTAAAAATAAAAAAAGAAGCAAAAAAACGGACGGCTGCAAGCAGGGCAGCCATACCTAACGGTATGATTATGCTTGTAAGATATATAGGTCAAGGAATAGGCTCCAGGCTACATTGTGGCCATCCAGATTCACATTTTGTTTGTATTCATCTCAATGTTCCTCTGAGATGATAATCATATTTTCTGTCTTAAGTCGCCCATCTCTGTCGGTTTTGTTGGTTGTCTGCTTTCTTGTTATTTTTCCTTCATCCATTTCATCCGTGTTCCTTTTGTATTGCATTGCAAGGTATTTAATTCTTTTTCATCCAGTTGTATGTTTGATTGCTGTCATTTTTGGCTGTGAGATGTATTAATGATTGCAGCATTTTGAATGAGCTGTCGTTGCCCAGGCTCATTATTAAGGGTGTGAATAAAAGCAGAGAAATAATTCCGGCCTGAAGAAAACAGTGAAAGAAAGGAATATTAGCCGGAATATTGGGAAAAGTAGAATAAGGAAGCTATGCGGCAGGGATAATGAAAGCAAAAAACACATTTTGGTGGAATTCTGTGGTCTGGCAGCATCTGTGGCAGGGATAGGCAGCCAATGTTATGGGTTGGGACCCTTCAGAAGTTTGAAGAAGGGCCCTGACCCAAAATGCCATCTGCCCATTCCCTCCACAGGTTGATTTGAAAATTCCTCCAGCGCTTTGTGTTTGCTCAAAATTGCAGCACCTACATTTTCTTGTGTATCTCTGTTAATGAAAGGTTGGATGGGACAGTGGAGGATAAAAAGCTTTGGATGCACAAGGATGAGGAGCAAATGTATGGTTTGGAGTTAAGAAAATGTGAAAGGCCTTTGGATTAGGTGCAGGGTAAGGTTGGGAATGACAGAATTTAACTGCAAGTTTTTAAATGCAGTATAATAGAGGAAGGAAACATAAATAACAAATTGAATATGTATGAATTTGATAACTGGGATATCGTATCAGTGCAGTTCAGTTTTATTTGTCATATGTAGGTTAACACAGGGTCAACGGTACAATGAAATGTGTTTGACAAGACAACGGGTCACCTCAGCAATGATATTACAAGGATTAAAATAAGATAAGATAAAAGTGACATTGGTAGGTAATGTATAATAATAAATAAAATAATACCTTTTCATTCTCTTCTCACAATCGGACAAATTGGAGATACCATTAAGATACTTGAATATCATTGCCATCTAGTGACCATATTTTACATTGTGACAAACAGAATTTCATTTGGAAAATACTATAATTGTTTCACTTCAATACTGTAAATGACATAAGCATAGAAAAATAATGGCATGACAAAGTTCAAGGGCTGAAAATGTGCATCAATTACAATATTTCACTTTTACTGAAGTATGAAACAAATGTTGGAAATTAGATCCACTAGTAAATGATGATATGATTGTAAAATATTTTGGTTTATGTTTGAAAGAGAAGAACACACAGAGAATCTTATCTCTTCATGCTCTTAAAATAATAACGTTATAAGTAATTTCCAGAATTTTCGTGTTTTTATACCCAAAGGGGAGAAAGGGGAAGAATCAAAGTTATTTTAAGAGAGCTTGGGAATCAAATAAGTGGATTTAAAGATCCAATAGTCATGGTCCATGTGGGTACCAATAACGTAGGTGTAACAAGGAACAAGGTTCTGTTGAAGAACTTTGAGCAGGTAGGGACTAAATTAAAATCAAAGAACCAAAATGGTAATAATCTCTGGATTGCTACCTGAGCCACGAACAAATTGGGATAGGGTTGAGAAGATTAAAGAGTTGAACGTGTGGCTCAAAGATTGGTGTGGAAGAAGTGTTTTGAATTCCTGGGACTTTGGCACCAGATTTGGGGAAGGCGGGAGCTGTTCTGACGGTACAGACTCCACTTGAACTATTTGGAACCAGGGTCCTGGCAAACCGCATAACCAGGGCCATTGATGGGGCTTTAAACTAAATAGTGAAGGGGGTGGGGTCAACAAACTGGAAATGTATGGATGAAGTTAAAAGGAAAGAGTGCAGGAGGGGTCACTGAAGTCCCCAGAAAGCTTTAGAGGTAAGAGACCAAGGTCAGGTAAAATCTGGAATAATGTGAGAAGAGGGGTGGTGCATACTGAAACATAGGTTTTATATTTGAATGCAGGTGGTAAACGGAACAAAGTGGGTGAGCTTACCGGGCAGTTATAAATTAGTTAATACGATGTTGTGGGCATTATGGAGATGTGGCTGGAGCTGTGTGTTGAATATCCACAGTTACACGTCATATCGAAAAGACAGATGGGTGGCAGAAGGGGTGGGATAGCTCTGCTCGTAAGGAATGAAATTCGGTCCTTACCAAGTGACATAGGATCAGATGATGTAGAATCCTTGTAGGTAGAGCTGAGAAACTGCAAGGATAAAAAAAATTCCTGATGGGAGTTATTTCCAGGCCCCCAATAAGTGGCCAGGATATAGGGCACAAATTATAACAGGAGATAGAATTGGCATGTAAGAAAAGTAATGCTAGTGGTCATGGGGGATTTCAATATACAATATGGAAAAGAGAGGGAATTTGTAAAGTACCTACAAGATGGCTTCTTATAGCAGCTTGTATTTGAGCCAACCAGGGATTTGGTATTCTGTAATAAACCTGATTTGTTTAGGGAGTTTAATGTAAAGGAACCACTAGGAGGTATTGACGGTAAGATGATAAGATCTAACCTTCAATTTGAGGGGTAAGATGAATTTGGATGTGTCTATTGAGCAAAAGTGACTACATAGGCATGAGGGAGGAGCTGGCTAAAGTTGATTGGAAAGGGACCGCAGCAAGAATGATGTAGGAACTGTGATGGAAGGAATTTCTGGGAATCATTTGGAAGATGCAGGAACTTTTCATTCCAAAGAGGAATTGATTCTAAGGGGAGAATGCGGTGACCGGGACTGACATGGGAAGTCAAATACAACATAAAATCAAAAGAAAAGTGTAATTGATAATGCCCCTGTCCCACTTAGGAAACCTGAATGGAAACCTCTGGAGACTTTGCGCCCCATCCAAGGTTTCCGTGCGGTTCTCAGAGGTTGCAGGTGGTTGCCAGAGGTTGCAGGTAGTGGAAGCAGGTAGGGAGACTTGACAAAAACCTCCGGGAACTGCACGGAAACCTTGGGTGGGGCGCAAAGTTTCCAGAGGTTTCTGTTCAGGTTTCCTAAGTGGGACAGGGGCAATAAGGATCCTTACCATTGACTAGTTCCTGTTATGGAGAAGTTTTGTAAACGCAGTTTGATTGATATGACTATAGTATGACAAGTATTACAGGTGCACAACCTTTTATCCGAAAGCCTTGGGACCAGACACTTGTCGGATTTCGGACATTTTCGGATTTCCGAATGGAAGATTTTTACCGTAGATTAGGTAGGTAGCGCGGGCGGCTTGAAAAGTCTGGAGCAGCTGCCTCCTCCCCAGAGACCGGGAGAATCATTGCATAAATGTTAGTCAGTTAGTTTGGATGGATTTTATGTGGTGGAGTAGTGGTGAAGGGGGAAACTTTAATTCTTAGTCCCCTACCTGGTCGGCAACTCCCAACCTCGCGGAGCTGGGGGCTCCGTCCGGCCGCGGGGGGCGCCGATTGGAGCTCCGACCCCGGCAACTCTACCCCTGGCTGCGCGGCTCCAAATCCAGCGACGCTCCGCGAATGTTGGGAGTCGGCAGCCACAGCGCTCCGGAGCTTGCCGCACGGCGACCCTGTAAGGCATTGCCTGCTCCCCGCTGGTATCCCAGCGCTGCGACGCCGCCGACTCCCAACATTCGCGGAGCTGGGGCGTCCGGCCGCGGGCCGCGCTGGATTTGGAGCGCCTCGCAGCCAGGGGTAGAGTTGCCGGGGTCGGAGCTACAACCGGCGCCACCCGCGGCCCCACCGGCCACAGCGCTGCGGAGCTTACTGCACGGCGATCCGGTAAGGCATTGACCACTCCCCGCCTCTCCGACCAGGTAGGGTACTAAGAATTAAAGTTTACCCCTTCATCCCCCTCCCCCTTCACATAAAAGCCCTCCAAACTAACTGACTAACATTTAAGCAATGATTTACAGATGTTTAAACGTCTCCCGGTCTCTGGGGAGGAGGCAACCGCTACAGTAGTACAGACCCGGGTTGACCGTGGGTCGTTTCGGGTCAAGTTTGGTGCCAAACGCGAGCTTTGGTGCGCAGACGACATCTGGAAAAAATGGCTGGTTTTCGGAGTTTTTCGGTTTCCAGAACTCCGGATAAAAGGTTGTGCACCTGTAATGACAAATATACTTTGAATAGGTACAGCCTGTGATTGATTTGTGTTAAATGTCATTGCTGCGACACTATAAGCATGTGACCACGTTTCCTACATACTATAAAAGACCCTGTATGTCTTGGTTCATTGGAATGACAGCTCGGGAGAGTCAACCGTTGCGCTTGATTCGTGTATCCACGACACTCCCGCCGGCAGTAAAGCTTGAGTTGATTTATCTAACCCTTTGACTGTTGTCAATTTTTAAGTAAGCAAACTTTATCAGATGCGTTTGATCAGGCCCTGAGGATTTGTCCATCTTTATGCGCTTCAACATCACCAGACCCACCTCTTCCGTAATGTTGATATGTTTCTGGGCATCACTATTTTTCTCAAATTTCTTAGTTATACAATCTCTTTCAATCCAGTAAAGTTTCTGACAGTGTCATGTTCTGTTAATTTGAACGTAATTTAATATGCAATGCTTCATTGGTTTTATTAGATATTTGTGAAGGATTTTTGACCATATTTCATTTTCAGTTTGTATTTTGCTTCAGTCCATTGTTTTTTATTTCTTTGCAGGCCCATTCTTAGTCATGTGTGTGAGAAATTGTGGAATATACCTCATCTAACTCTGAAGCCTTTACAGGTATATTGTTTTGTGCTGTATATATGATTCATTTTTTTCGGTTTATCATGTGAAATTTTTATATGTTATGCTGACAATCTTTGTTTAGGGTCAGAGGCCAAATATGACTGGTCCAGTGCGTGACCACACGGAAGCATTTTACAACCTGAATTTTATAAAGCTAGAATGTTCATATCTTAGGCAGACATGCATTATAGTTCTGAAGGAAGGGGAATAGCAATGAATAAGATTAATCTCTTATTTCTAATTTTTAATGTATCACTTTGTGATGATATCAGGTCACGTATGTGACACTTTGGTTCACTTTCCAAAGAATGGGCCTGCAGCATCTTAAAATGCTGCCTCAATATTAATTTCTCAAATCCATTTAGTGTTGCATCATCTAAATACCATGAAGAGCCTTTTAAAATTATCGTCAAGGAAGAGCCTCCGGATGACTATGAATATAACCATGTAGCAAACCCAGTAATCCTTGATTGTGATGGACTAAAATGTAAAGATGAGATGGAATTTTTAGATTTGGAAGGATGGGATGGTGGAACTAATTGTAATTTATAAAATAAAACTGAACCAAAGCTCCATCAATGAAGTGGATGCAACTTCATCTGCAGTTACCAAGCAGCCACTAATCAGTCCCATAGGCGTAACTAAAGCCAAACTGCTGAGTGTGGGAAGTACCAAAGAGCCTGTAATTTACTTGGAGCGGTGTACTTTTACAAACGGCACCATAAAAAATCTGAACTGCCACAAAAGCCACTGTCTTCTTGTCGGAGCAAAGGGAGACCTATACCCACTGTTCTCCAGTCCCCCAATTCTGCAAAAAAAAAACCCCAACCCATTCATCTAACTCTGCTGAAAATTCTCGTGGAGAATGTAGATTCAACATCCGTATGCTCCAGACCCAAAGAAAGTAGCTCTGCATCAGAAAAAAATCTGAATAAAACCAGTACTTCCACAGTTTAAAATAATCCAACAGCTTCACATGGTACGGCTCCTGAGAAATCCTCTGGAGAAACTTTCAGATTTCGTAAGTATAAATATACAGAAAAAGCATTCAATTCTGGGATCTGGAGAACTCTAAGCTGAATATGTTTTTATCTGCTGAGAACTCGCCCAAGATACCTGTTTGGTGTAAATCTACACGTTTGAATACCAAGGCATTTAGTTCTGGGATCTGGAGACCTCCAGATGGTGGGACTGACTCAATTGGCGAAACCTCTGCACCCTGCATTGAAAGCAAGTCTCCAGGCGTGTCAGAGCAGCATGCCATCGTGGGTGCTTATATGCGAGGTTGATGAAAAAAATCTTTGCAGACCTTCTCAATCTGCCGTGAGGCCTTCTCTTGCTTCATCTGAACATCTAGAATGTGAAGAAACATTTCATGATGCCGGTCCAGACCTGGACGATGTGGAGGGTGTTACCTTTGTTTCATATGTAGCACAGGTGAGACTACTTAATCGGAACTATTATGCAACATTGTATTGGGATATGTATCTCATTTAATGATTTGTTTTGCGTCTTTTTAGAATGAAGTATGAAGCAGATTCTCACCAAGCAGTTTATTATACATAAAGCCTGTAAAAAATAAACAGTATTATAGTTTAATAAGACTTTTTATGCCCTTGACAAACGTAATATTGTAATCCCAAAATAGCAAATATCCTGGAAATCTACGACAAAAATAGGAAATGCCGGAATTATTTAGCAGATCCCGTGCATTTTTGTAGAGAAATTAACAACATTTCAGATAAATGATCAATCAGCAATGAAAGGATCAGAGTTGTAACGGCCAGTGATTAACAAAATAAAGGGATGAACAAAATAAGTGATTAATAAAATAAATGGATGAAGGTGCAAGGTGAAAAAGCTGTGTGTGATTGTAAATGGGTAAAAAAATATTGAGAAGAGTTTAAAATGACTAAATTAGCAGGCTGAACCACAGCGCATCAAGTTCCTAGTCCAGGCAGTGTATGATGTCCTGCCCAGCCCATCGAACCACTTCATCTGGGGCAAAGTGGAATCTCCAGATTGCCCGCAATGCTCAGGCAAGGGGACGTTGGAGCACATCCTGAGCTGTTGCCCAAAGGCTATTGGGCAGGGCCGGTACTCATGGCGTCACGACCAGGTTCTTAAACCCATTGCAGAAGCCATCAGCATGGGAATCAGCAGCTGTAGACGAGAACGCCCCACCACCCAGATGATCACCTTCGTGAAGGCCAGAGTGCAGTTGCTAAGAACCACAGCAGCCAGGAATCAGTTGGGACTGGCAGCTTTCCGTAGACCTGGTGAAACAACTGAAGTTCCCATGGCACATTGCCACGACCACCCTGAGGCCAGATATCCTCCTGGTCTCAGAGGCGACCAAAAACATCGTCTTGTTGGAACTGACTGCCGTGGGAGGACCGTCTGGAGGAGGCCCACGAGAGGAAGATGGCCAAGTATGAAGAGCTGGTCATAGACTGCCGCAAGCAGGGCTGGAAGGCCAAGTGTATGCTCATCGAGGTTGGCTGCAGAGGTTTTGCAGGGCAATCGCTCTACAAAGCCTTGAGTGCACTGGGCATAAACGGAGTGGCGAGGAGAAAGGCCACCAAGAACACCACAGAGGCAGCGGAGAAGGCCTCGAGATGGCTCTGGATCAGGAGAGGAGGTACATGGGGAGGAGCGAATGCCACCTGAACACGTCATGGTCTGATCAACCACGGCTTGGTCGCCTGGGTGAGGGTGTCTGATGTTGAAAGACCCGAAACACCCAATGACCCCAGGTTACATCACTGATGATGTGTTCAGGAGCATCTATCGATGTATTTGTATCAAAAAAATACAGCATGGATCAATCATTTAATAATAGTCATAAAGCATGGAAAACGGCAGGCTCTTTGGCCCAACCTGCCCTTGACGACCAAGATGCCCCATTTACACCTGTTTCCACCTGCCTGCGCTTGACCCATACCCCCCTGGCCCCTTCCTCGCAAATTTAGAGAGGTGTTTCAATCTGTTTGGCTCCCCAATCTAAAGAAGATCAGAATTTATAGTCGGCAGTTTATCAATCAGGTAATTATAACGGGGTGTTTTAATTTACGAGATTAATGTTCATGCGCGTGATCTAAATTGATCATTGTCCACTAGAAGTAATGTTCAAAAAAGTTGAGGTTCTTCTTTAGCTCTAGAGCTCAACTTCCGTGTCTGCGGTTTGTTTTACCTGGCTACACCTCTTCTCAAAATAAAAGGTAGACTTGCATTTACCCAGGATTTTTTTTCATCCTCGGAAGAATCCACAGAACCTTATGACCCATCAAGTTGTTGAATCCGTGTCTAATGCTCTCTGTCTAATGCCACACAAGGTTTTTCACTTTGCAAGAAGTCTCAAGACTATGCAAGCTTTCCATAATGCAGGAACCTTCAGCTTGTAATGCAGAAATCTGGCAACAGAATTTGTATTGGTGGTGTCACTTCAGGAATAACTGACTAACACACATGGGGACAACTGCCCTGTTTGTATTTTTTCTCCAATGAGCCCAAAATATTTATTTGTAAACCTGAGAGGGTACGGAATTATTTTGGATTGATTCATCTCGTGAATTGTATTTAAGACTTCTATCTTCTGATTCTTAAAGCAAAAATATTCCCATATGCCAAGAATAACACCCAAGTATACTTTTCTTGTTTGTAAACACTCTAGGTAAATACTCTTTTCCTTGGGCAGACCATTTGTGGAGTGGTTGTGTGGATTTGCAAAGATTGTAGGTGATGATCTGCTCCTTTGAGAGTTGTAACTCTCCATGTCACAAGCGTATTCCTTGTTCTGAGTCCAATGCCATATGGTGCCCTCCATAATGTTTGGGACAAAGACCCGTAATTTATTTATTTGCCTCTGTACTCCACAATTTGAGATTTTAATAGAAAAAAAATCACTTGTGGTTAAAGTGCACATTGTCAGATTTTAATAAAGGCCATTTTTACACTTATTTTCAGAATATAAAAGGCATGCTCAATTGGGTTCAGATAAGGACTTGACTTGACCATTTTTTAGCTTTGAAAAATGTGTTGAAGACGCATCTGTCCACAAGACCTTTTTCCAGAACTGTGGTTGCTCTTTTAAGTTCTTCATGGCAAACTGTAACATTGCCATCCTATTTTTGCATCTAACCAGTGGTTAGGGGAGAGAGGGGGGAGGAGATGGGCGGAGACAGGGGGAGGGGGCAGAGGGGTGAGGAGGAGGGGGGGGTAGAGGACGGGGTAGTGGGGGAGAGGAGCGGGGAGGGGGGAGAGGAATGGGGAAGAGTAGAGAGTAGAGGGGAGTGGGGGAAGAGGAGGAGGAGAGGGTGGGGCAAGAGGAGGAGGGGGGTGCGGGTAGGAGCGATTAGCAGCGGGGGGAATGGGTAGCAGCGGGGGGAGGAGCAGGTAGTAGCGGGGGGGAGCGGGTGTCAACCAAAGGACCGAGTTTGGGGGGGGGGGGGGTGGGGGGTTGAAGCGGCTACTGACTCTGGAAACCCACAGCTTGAGCGGGCGGGGAAGGGGCAGGGCTATAGGAGCTGCGCCGGAATTGAGGAGAAGGTTCCGCGCGTGAGGCGTCGCTGACCCTGAGATCTGCAGAACAAAGATCCTGTAGCTGAGCTGTAGAATCTTTGTTCTGCAGAAATTTCTCGATCTTTCTGCGCCTTTTGAAGAATGGGGAGGGATGGGTGGGCGAACGTACCTCGTGGAAAACTGCGTATGCGCGTTAACAGCAGCTGCATTCATCCACAGCAGCAGGTGGGCCTGGATTGGTGGGCATGTGGGCATTGTGACGTCAGCAGCTGGCAAGCGGCGATTATTTTTGAAAAAGTGAGTTTTGTGAACCACTATTCAAAATCTGGGGAAATAATTGACCAAATTTAGAGAGGAGTGGATTTCTGAAAACATAAATCCCTGCAGAAATTGAAAAAATCTCCGCGTTTTTGCGTCTGGTTTTGGAGCAGATACGTTTCAAAGGCAAAATGACACACGCACACACGTTTATAGATAAGATGTATAAAATGTATAAAAATAGCCTTTTAATAAATTCTGACAATGTGCTCTTTAACCACATGTGATTTGTTTTCTATTATAAATCTCAATTTGAGTGCAGAGGCAAATAAATCAATGATGGGTCTTTGTCCCAAATGTTATGGAGTGCACTCTATGTATGGAGAGCTTGTCCAATGATTTAGGCAATTATTTTCATTGTACTGTTCATGTACCGTTTTCAGTTGCTCTGGCACACAGAGGTCTGTCTATTGAAAGCATGGGTTCTTTTCCTGCCCACTTTATTGTCTCAGAGCATAGTTACAATAACATCCAGAGGTGAAATGGTGTGTGCATTTGGTTTGTCAAGATGAGATTCTGGTGTCGGTATCATTCCCATGGTGTTTTTCACATATGCTGAGTGCATAATGGACAACGTTGCCTCAAGGAATGCTCAGCCTTTGCCTGAATCCTCCATGAAAAAAGGGAGGAGATAGTTGCAGAAGAGATTTGGCAAAAGCAGAACAGCACGGAGGAGGAGAACACAGTAGATTGACAATTAAAGAAGGTTCTCAGTGTAGATACTGGGTTCGTGACATTGCCTGCTAATTTTCTTAGTAGAATATAACAGTAGAATAATATTCAAATCAAGAGTACCAGGAAATTGCAGTTTTCAACGACAGATTGTCTAGTCAAGTCAAGTTTATTCGTCACATACACATACGAGATGTGCAGCGAAATGAAAAGTGGCAGTGCTCGCGGACTTTGTGCAAAAAGACAAGCAAACAAACAACCAAACAAACTACAAACAGAATGGAACCGAATCACATATTCTTTCACATATTAAATATTGTGGGCGGAAGGAAAAAGTGAAAAAAACAGCAATTTTTAAAAAAGCAGTAGAGTGGTACAGTAAAGTTAGTCCCTGTTGAGATAGGAGTTTACAGTCCTAATGGCCTCTGGGAAGAAACTCCTTCTCAACCTCTCTGTTCTCACAGCATGGCAACGGAGGCAGTTGCCTGACCTTAGCAGCTGGAATAGTCTGTTGCAGGGGTGGAAGGGGTCTCCCATGATCTTATTGGCTCAGGAGTTGCACCTCCTGATGTATAGTTCCTGCAGAGGGGCGAGTGAAGTTCCCATAGTGCGTTCGGTCGAACGCACTGCTCTCTGCAGAGCCTTGTCCTGGGCAGAGCAATTCCCAAACCAGCTTGTAATATTCCCGGACAAGATGCTTTCCACAGCCGCTGAGTAGAAGCACTGGAGGAACCTTGAAGACATTCTGAATTTCCTCAATTGCCTGAAGTGGTAAAGGCGCTGCTTTGCCTTACTCACGGGTGCTGCGGCGTGTGATACCCATGTCATATCCTCAGAGATGTGGACTCTCAGATTTAAAACAGCTCACCCTATCCACAGTATCCCCATTTATCCTCAATGGTGTGTACGTCCTCGGATGATGTGCTCCTAAAGTCCACGATCAGCTCCTTAGTTTGTCTGTACCACTGAGAAAGACATGGGCAGTAGTATCTGGAGTGATGTTCCAATCCCAAGCTCAGCACCTGCAATGGCACACAGTTGAATAAGTTGTACGTAGTGATTAAGTTCCAGCCCTCTCCCAATCTCATTCCCACTTTTAGCATCTCAGTGAGTGGACATGTTTTGTTTGTAGATATTATGGTGAAAGCCTGTAGCTGAGCAGGTTTCATGGTGATTGATAGACTGAGCTTGTGGCTCTCCAGAGCTCTCCATATATCCCACTGTCAATCTGCAGGTCTTTCTTATGCACTCAATAGAAGGGATGTTGGTTTGTGTGATGGAATGGGCTGTGTCCACAATTCATTTCAATTTCTTGCAGTCTTGGATGGAGCTTTTCCTAAACCAAACTTTGATGCAGAAGGATGCACATTCTAGGATGTAGACATTGCTGGCAATGCCAGCAGTTAGTTGGATAACTCAGTGTTCCTGAACATGAGAGCCAGTTAAGGATCAACTACATTGGGACCCTGATCTTGCATATTGGCAAGATTTACGATTAATTAGATGAATTTTAACAACAATCTTATTTTCAAGGCTTCTGAAACAAGCTTTTATTTAATCCTAAATTTTAATTCATTACTTGAATTAAAATTTGATTATTGGAATGGTGAGATTCAAGCTCTTGTTTCTTCACTTGTGGACCAAGACTATGGACAATGCCAAGAAACCTAACCACAGCTTTTGCTAATTGGTTATCAAATACTTTGATTGTCCTGTGGTTGAGAATGGAACTATAAAGAAAAGGCACAACAGAGGATGTACTTCCTGTGGCAGCTGAGGAAGCACAATCTGCCACAAGCTATGATGGTCCAATTCTATACGGCCATCATAGAGTCTGTCCTCACCTTCTCCATCATGATCTAGTTTGGCTCAGCCACCAAGCACAATATCCGGAGTCTGCTGAGAATCGTCTGATCAGCTGAGAAGGTTATTGGCTGCAACCTTCCCTCCATTGATGAACGGTACACAGCAAGGGCCAGGAAGCGAGCGGGTAAGATCATCTCTGACCTCTCTCACCCTGGCCACACACTCTTTGAATCACTTCCCTCTGGAGGGCGACTCCGGACTGTCAAAGCTGCCACAGCCAGACATAGAAACAGCTTTTTTTCCATGGATAGTAGCTCTACTTGATAACCAAAAATCTGTAGCTCTGGTATTTTATTTAATGCACATGTTTAACCAATAGTGTTTTATTATTAATGTTTTATGTGTCATTCCTAACTGTCACTGTATGTCGTTGTTACTTGCGGGCGGAGCACCAAGGCAAATTTCTTGTACGTGAATACTTGGCCAATAAACTTATTCATTTATTCATTCATTCATTATATTGGAAAAACTACTGTTGAGCAGTTAAATTGGAAAAACTATTGTTGAGCAGTTTTAAAGTAGGAAATGATGCAACAAAATCATTTTTATCTAGCTCTGCAAAACTTCATAAACATTGGAATATTGGCTTGATAATCTATTTTGACTATTCTGAACAAGGGTCTCGACTGAAAACTTCACCCATACCTTCTCTCCAGAGATGCTGCCTGTCTTCTTGAGCTAGTCCAGCATTTTGTGTCTTATCTTAATGTAAACCAGCATATGCAGTTCTTTCCTACATATTTTGGGTATTAGTTGACTGGGTTACAAAGGAGAACTCCTCGAGGAAAATGTTTGAAGAACTCTTCCGTAGATATCTTTGAAAGATTTAATATCATGTAAAGATAGTGAACTTGCTCATCACTGCAGTAGAAATTTTGCAGGAGATTAATAGAACTAACTGGTCAGTTGCGAGATTGAATGTTTTTAATTATACCATTTTTCACAGATTTAGAAAACCTTTTTATATAAACAGTTGAAGAGTAGAATTATTTGTCTTTTTTGCTTTCTTTACAGGAAAACAGCAAGGGAAATAACAGTGGAACAGTTACAGCATGCAAGTTGAACCGATGTAGAAACTCCACTACCATAGAAGGTAAAAATGTGTAAATTAACTTGTCTGAATATTGGTACCAATCTTGTACATCATTAGGTTGTTCCTTGTTATTTGGCATTTACAGGCTATTCGTGGCACTTATAGGCTTTTCGTATCATAAATTTGGCAAGCAAGCTTCTACCAGTCAACTCCCACAACTCCGTAGAAGTTCCACTACAAATCTGAGCACCTCAGACCCTGCAGCCCTTGTATCTGCAGGCCATCAATGGTGCCAACCTAAGTACGCTGAATTTGACAGTTAAATAATGGGAGATACATTGTACTTTAGGCTGTTTTTTCTACACAGAAAATGCATAAAAATCACTCGCTATTGTAACATCTCAACGGTGTTGTCTTGAATTGCATCAAAAGCTCTGAATACTGATTAGAAACTAATAAATAATGAAAGTGCAGAGAGGGGAATCTAGGTGAGCCATTCATACCAACCTCTCCCTGCAATGATCAGAGGTAACCAGCTGCTATAGAATAACTGCTATCACAGTGTCAAAGAAAAATCAGGTAGCGAGCATCAATGACTGTTGTCCACCATCATAAAATACGTAGAGGCTGCTCATGGTACAGATCAACTCTAACATACCAGACAACTTTGATCCACTGCAATTCACCTCTGCTGGAACAGGTCCATGGCAGACATCAGTCATACCTCCAATATCTGGATAACTGGAACACCTATGTCTGATTTCCATTTATTCATTATAGATCTGTCTTGAACAGTATCATCCCAAATAAACTCCTTTCCAAAACTCTGATCCTAGATCTCAGGATCTCCCTCTAGAACTAGATCCTTGACTTCTGACACATAAGTTGCAATCAGCAAGGGTAGACAATAAACTATCCTCCAAGGTAATTCTCAACACTGGTGGCCCACATGGCAGTGTTCTCAGCCCCTTACTATACTCTGTGTACACTCACAATGGTGTAGCCAAATTTTGCTTTAATTGCATTTACAAGTTTGCAGATGACACCATCACAGTGGACCTGATTTCAAACAATGATGAGATGGAGTACAGGAAGGAGATAGTTTCTCCGTCAAGGTCAGCAGAATAAAGGAGCTGCTCATCAACTTTGGGAAGTGGAGAAGAGAGCATGCCCAGTACTGAGGTTGAGTTGGTCAGGAGCTTCTTTCCTGCTGTTACCAGATTCTTGAACGATCCTTTTGATAGGTTAGGGATGAATTTCCTGATCTTATCTGCACTTTTTCTTTACTTACAGTATAATATTACATTGTGCCCTCTGGTTATTTTCCATTTTTGCGCTACCTGATGAACTCGCGTATGTTATGATTTGCCAGGAGAGCATGCAAAACAACATTTTTCACTATTTCGATACATGTGACATTAATAAATGAATGCTAATATGTTCATATTTTGGACTTTATAATTTAATGCTCTTATAGGAGTTTGTTCAAATGTAGAGGTATCCATAAGTCAGTTGTCCACAACTTGGGAATGCCCAGTATTGGGAACATTATCACATGCAAAAGACACTTTATTATAACTTTGTGACACTGCAGCTAATAGTACAAGAATTTTAGATATTCTGATCATATTTAGATGGACGATAAATTCTGCGAACTGCATTTGAGTAACAAAGTCAGTGTTTCAGATTGGTGACTTTTTAATCAGAACATTTCCAGCATTAATAGAGCTGCAGTCAAGATTTTGTTGTGAACACTTATTTAGCTGATCAGAACACATCATACAATAGTTGAAATGTTCAGTAAATGCTCTGCGACAAAATAACTGCAGACACTTCCCTACATCCCAGTTGGATTGCACCCATTTTATTTTGGTAAACTTAGTTCTTTGTGTCTACAGGTATATAAAAGCTACTTGGGTGCCTGCAGAATTATTACTTTGTGAATTAATTACTTAAATACAAAATATAAAAACTATTTCTGACCATCTTTTTGCTTGTGTTCCTACCTTTTCCCATTTAACTCTTCCAAATATGAAGTATATTTTGGTTTTCACTAATAAATTATATTAAAGTTCTTATTCATTTATTTCAACATGACACTGATTTCCACAAGCAAATAGTTGTGGCTAGATTGGGATCACAGCCAGCATCAAGTGGGGTGTGCATATTTGTGTCTGTTCAGAGAGATCGCAGATGAGAACCTATTGGGTGCGAGGGGAGATTGTGGCCTAAGGCTAGTATGAAGATATGGGGATGGGGTTGAGAATGGCAATAGTATTGGGGTGGGGGAGAGGCAGTGACGACATGGAATGATTGTGAACGTGTTGGCCAGCATAAATGTCAATATTTTACTTGTATATCATCCATTGCAGGAGTAATACAGAATTGCACCTGGACACATTCTTCAGGCTCCACCACAATGTGGCAAATAGGTATATTGTGTACTCCTGTGAAACACGATCAAATGATTTTACCAGTTTAAGAGTCCTATAATGCTTTTCTCTTTTCCTTAATAAGAAATACATCAACTTGTACAGGCATTGTATCAGCATTTCACCTGCATCTTCCAGTCAGCAAAATGGCAGTCATTTGTTGCTTGTTGGGGTGGAGTACACTTTGCATCCAATTTGTCACTCTCCCTTGGATTTTAAAGAACTTTACTTTTGTGAATAGCTGTCATGTGACCTTATCATAGGCCTTGCTAAAAATCAATGTACATGACTGCAAACACATTACACTCAATGATCCGCTTTGTTAAAATCTCAAAATCTATATCTATCTATCTATATATCTATAAAACTCTGGGGCATCCGACCGACTGCCGTCCGGCGCCCTTCCTGCCTTTTAATTCGTGCCCGATACTCGCAGATGTCCAATCGGAATGGTCGATGCTCGCAGATGTCCAATCGGAATGGATTCATTTGCATGTACGGCTGCCGGCTGCATTTCTTCCTTTGATTCATTGCCACGCCCAATCCAGACGCTCAATCTCCGAGATCTTTTCCATTTCGGTAGAGATTTCGCTTTTCTTTCTAAGTATCCGCTCCTCATTACATTTCGTCGTGTTGAAGTGCACGTTTTTAATCAAATCCTTCTCCCCCCCCCCCTCCACACCCAAGTATTTCAAAATTAACTGGCTTCTCCATTTACATGTCAGCTTCCAACACACTTCGAAACAAAGTTGCAAGACAGGAACACTGAACTTTTCACTGCTGCAGCAGGCAGGGAAGGTGCCATTGGATTTTTTTTTTAAATCCACTGCTGAGGGAGGCAGGGCAGTGCTGCAATCTTACTTTTGGGAACGGCTTCAGTTCCATTGGAGGAGACGGGTGCATGGTGGAATATTGGGTTGGGGGATCACACCATTGGGGGAGCAGACCCAACGGGTCTGCACTTGGTCTAGTTAATATATAAAACTCTTGTGCCATCCGACCGGCTGCCGTCCGGCTGCCTTTCTGCCTTTTGATTTGTTTCCATCGTGTGATGTCACAATGCCCAATGCTCGCAGATGTCCAATCACAATGCCCAATGCTCGCAGATGTCCAATCGGAATGGATCCATTTACATGTACGGCTGCCGGCTGCATTTCTTCCTTTGATTCACTGCAACTCCGAAACCAGATGCAGAATCGCCGACATCTTTTCCATTTCGGTAGAGATTTCACTTTTCTTTCTAAGTATCCGCTCCTCATTACATTTCGTTGTGTTTAAGTACACGTTTTTAATCAAATTCTTCTCCCCCCCCCCCCCCCCCCCACAATATTTCAAAAAGAAACTGGCATCTCACCCATAGAATCAGCCCCAGCCCCTGGTGAACGTTCCATCGTGTGATGTCACAATGCCCAATGCTCAAAGACATTCTTGCCATAGAGGGAGTACAGAGAAGGTTCACCAGACTGATTCCTGGGATGTCAGGACTTTCATATGAAGAAAGACTGGATAGACTCGGCTTGTACACGTTAGAATTTAGAAGAGTGAGGGCGGATCTTATAGAAACGTACAAAATTCTTAAGGGGTTGGACAGGCTAAATGCAGGAAGATTGTTCCAGATGTTGGGGAAGTCCAGAACAAGGGGTCACAGTTTAAAGATAAGGGGGAAATCCTTTAGGACAGAGATGAGAAAAACATTTTTCACACAGAGTGGTGAATCTCTGGAATTCACTGGCACAGAAGGTAGTTGAGGCCAGTTCATTGGCTATATTTAAGAGGGGGTTAGATGTGGCCCTTGTGGCTAAAGGGATCAGGGGGTATGGAGAGAAGGCAGGTACAGGATACTGAGTTGGATGATCAGCCATGATCATATTGAATGGTGGTGCAGGTTCGAAGGGCCGAATGGCCTACTCCTGCACTTAATTTCTATGTTTCTATGTTTCCCTCTCCTCACGCCTCTCCCTCTCCCACCCATCCCTCTCTCCCCCACCCCCCTTCCCTCTCTACCACCACCCCTTCCCCTACCCCTCTGTCCCTCTTCCACCACTCCCCCGTCCCCTCTTCCACCACTACCGCTACCCTTCTACTGCTCCCTCCCTCCCCTCTCTTCCACTTCTCTCCTCCCCCTCTCCCTCTCCTCACCCCTCTCCCTCTCCCATCCCTCCCTCCTCCCCTCCCTCCCCATCCCCCCCTCCCCCACACAGCTCTCTCTCCCATCTCTCACCCCCTACCCCGCTCTCCTTTTCCTCCCAAATCTATCCCGTGTCCTCCTCCTCCTCCTCCTCTCCCCTCCCTCCACTCTCTCTCCCCCCCCCCCCCCCCCCCCCCCCCCCACAAACGCCGTTAGGGAAACAGACCAACGGGTATGCACTTGGTCTAGTGTACTTATAAAACTCTCATCTTGTCCTCTTCCGGTTTGCGTTGTTTTTAAATTTGCTCAAAAACAAATTACCCGAGAACACTACGATTTTTCACCACCTTACTTGCCATTCTCCTGTTCTGCAAGTGAATCAAGTTTTATACCGATCGGTGCAATATTACAAATGTTTTTCGTCTGTCATTTATCGGGTCAGCGACGCCCCTTCTGGCACCCGTTGTCATTCACCAGTGGCGAGAATAAAGCTGAAGGAGCGGCATGAGTGGAGCGGGCGGGGTTCTGGGGGTGGGGGCGGCGGCGGCCACCACGACGAGCTGGGAGCTGATGAGTGCAGACGGGGGTGGGAGCAGCTGAATGTTACAAGCGCCGGGGATGGGAGCCGCTGAGTGAGCCCGGAGCTGGTGAGTGCAGTCAGAGCAGGGCCCGGGAGCAGCTGAGCCCACACCACCCCCCCCCCCCCCCCCCCACACCTCTTTCCCCCCCCCCCCCCCCCCCCCCCCCCTCCAACACCCTTTGAGCCCATTCACTGTGATCATGGCTGATCATCCACAATCAGTACCACGTTCTTGCCTTCTCCCCATATCCCTTGACTCTGCTATCTTTGAGAGGTCAATCTAACTCTCTTGAAAACATCCAGTGAATTGGCCTCCACTGCCTCTGAGGCAGAGAATTCCACAGATTCACAACCCTCTGTGTGAAAAAGGTTTTCCTCATCTCTGTTCTAAATGGCTTACCCCTTATTCTTAAACTGTGGCCCCTGGTTCCGGGCTCCCCTAATATCGGGAGGTCTCCAGCTCCATCGATGGTAGGCTGCAGAGCGACCAAATGCGACCCGGAAAACACGCAACTCCGGCAAGGTAAGAAACTGGCAAAAATAGTTTTCCCCCTCCCCCACATGAAAAAAACGGAGAACATTTACACTGTCTTTTAAAATGCACTAAATTTTTTTTTTAAAGATGAAAAAAGTCTGTTGGAGGGGCTGCCAATCGTTTGGTGCCCCTGGTGGTATGTCTATCTAAAGAAGGATGTACTTGCAATGGGATTTACTGGCAATGAGGGGGTGCAACAACATGATTAATTCTTAGCATTGCGGATTGATCACAGGAAGAGAGGTTAAGCCTATATTTTCAGGGTATAGACAAATGAGAAACAATCTTACAGAAAGGTCCAACATTTTTCAGATGTTTGACATAGAAACATAGAAATTAAGTGCAGGAGTAGGCCATTCGGCCCTTCGAGCCTGCACCGCCATTCAATATGATCATGGCTGATCATCCAACTCAGTATCCCGTACCTGCCTTCTCTCCATACCCTCTGATCCCCTTAGCCACAAGGGCCACATCTAACTCCCTCTTAAATATAGCCAATGAACTGGCCTCGACTACCCTCTGCGGCAGAGAGTCCCAGAGATTCACCACTCTCTGTGATGTGGGTGGCGCAGCCTGTTGAGCTGCTGCTTCACAGAGACGGAGACCAGGGTACAATTCATACCTCAAGTGCCATCTGTTCTCCGTTGTCTGCACAGGCTTCCTGTGTGTGCTTCTGTTTCCTTCAGATTACATGAAGATTACTAGGTTAATTGATCAGTGTAAACTACTTCTTAATGTGTCGATGAGTGGTAGAATCTGAGGGCAATTGATAAGAATGTGGGGAGAATACAGAATGGGTTTAATATAGGATTAGCGTTAATGATCAGTGGGAATCGGTGGACTAGTTAAGGCAAAGGTGTATCTCTTCATGACTCCAGAGTAGGTGTAGAGATCTTTGTCTTGACTAGGTTTTCAGGAACAAGGAGTAAAAGTCTCATAAATCGAGTTGGTCATTCGTGATGGGAGTGAAAAGCAATTTCTCTGGAATTCTCCACCCTAAGTGAACTCTAAAGGTTTAATCATCAAGTACATGCAAGAAAGGAACAGATAATGGAATTGAGAATATTTAGATTAGGGAATTGAGGAAAATGGAATTAGTGCACACAAATGGCACTGGGGTAAATAAAAGCATCCCATTGATTGAGAAACCAGACATGAGAGCCAAATAGCCTACTGCTCTTATTTTCCATGTCCTTAACTCGGGCAGAAGAGTTTAGAGACAGAGTTTTGGTGTAATCCAAAAACATTACTTGGAATTGCGTTACTCCTTGCTTCAACCACTTAAAAAACAGGCATTTAATTTCTTGATCTCCCTTTCCCAATGATCTGCAATGAGTGCGGTACTCAGGTTAGCACATAAGGCTGATTATTCCCACCCCTCCCCACATGATACGGGCTGCCAACTCTCAAGCATTGAGCATGAGACTCACGCATTTCACAAAATTTTCATGCTCTCACTCTGATCACAGAATTTCTCTCAAAAAAAAAAAAAAAATATTTAAAAAAAAATATGAAGTTGGTATATCCCTTTTTGCGTGGTTTTTTATAATAGAGCAATTGTTTCTCTTTTTTTCTTTTCTAGGATCTATTTCTTAACTTTCTTCTCTAACACTTTTTCTAATGGGCTTTTTTTTTCCCAACACTTTCTCGCACTATCACGACTCTTTCTCACTTTCTTTACTTTCTTTATTTCTATCTTTCTTAAAGCTCAAAAAATGAAGGGGTACAACAAATGTAATACGTGGTGTGTACTACTGTAACATATTGTACTTCTAATAAATAAATTAAAAAAAAATAATAATAATAAAGGAAGTCACGAACAATTCCATTCTCCCAAGGCTTCCAGATCTCCTCCACACTCACCAATGAGAATAGTTTTCTGTCAATGGGTTTCCCGTAAAGAACGAGCAATTTGATTGGCTTTAGTCCATCGCACACTATTAATATACATAAGCTTAACCTTCCACAGTTATGTGATGAGGATGCTGCTTTACAGCTTGCAATTTAAACAGTTTTGCTTCCATTCCACGAAAAAAGTAGGATGCAATTACATTCCTGATATCACCGGCCACATTACCAGTGGCGGTACATAAAGACCATGCTAAATTTTGAGTGCAGTGGAAATGTAATTCATAACCTGGTCTGGGCTCAACTGGGTTGAGTTACTCCAGAATCTGTCCTTTTGTGTATTCATCAGTTCCTTGTTTCTACATTTTGACGTCTCTATTTTTGCAGCCATAACTTATGCAAACGTCTGGCGGAATTCAGTGGAAGTTTGCTCGGATTGAGAGGGACATTAACCATGACACATTCAGCAATCAGCTTCAGTGCATCAAAAGAAACTTGGTCATTAGTCCAGTGGTCACATTTTTCAAGATTTACTTCTTACAGTGCTGGAGGATGTCACATACCATATTGAGCCAAATTGTAGCCAATATTTTCTCTGCCAGGATGTGGACCAGATGGAATGAATCTTTTTTCCAGTTTATTAATTCCCAGAAGAAGTGCAGCAGCAGAACTTATTTGGTTTTAAAAGTTGCCCTAAACGATGTTGCTTCAGTAAGTTTGCATTAATACGAGGCTTAAGCAGCATCAGAGGCTATGTGTGTTCCATTTAGTATTGCTGTTGTACTGATGAGACATTCACAGAGAAATACTCTTCCTCCTGAAAAGAAGAAAGAAAAAAACGGGCGCCATGGTGGTGCAGTGGCAAAGTTGCTGCCTTGCAGCGTCAGAGTCCCAGGTTCAATCTTGACTATGGATGCTGTCTGTACAGCGTATGTACGTTCTCCCTGTGATTATGTGGGTTTTCTCCCACACTCCAAAGACGTGCAGGATTGTTCGTTAATTGGCTTTGGTGAAAATTGTACATTGTCCCCAGTGTGTAGTATAGTGCTAGTGTATGAGGTGTTTCTCTCCCTCCTTCAACACCCTGCCTCTCATTGTTCTTTTCACTCTGCTCTGACCAAAAGTCTTATTTTAAAGCACTAAAGTAACTCAGTGGGTCAGGCAGCATCCTTAAAGAACATGAATATGTCATCTCTCAGGTCGGGACCCTTCATCAGTCTGAAGAAGGGTCCACACCTGAAATGTCACCTATCCATGTTCTCCAGGGATACTGCCTGACCCACTGAGTTACTACAGAGATTTGTGTGCTTTATTGTAAACTAGCATTTGCAATTCCTGGTTTCTACATGCTGTACATCTTTGTTCCTATCTTAACTCCAAGGTAAAGTCACCAGTGCAGTTAGACAGGGTGTACCTGACCTGCTAAGTAACTCCAGAAATTTGTATCCTTTTGTAGAAACCTCTTTCTTCTTCTTTTTCTTTGTGGTCAGCAAGTTCGTACGTCAGTAATAGAGTTCCACAGCGGAAACAGACCCTTCTATCCAACCTGCTCAAAACATGATACTTAGTTCAAATGATCTCATTTACCTGAACACGATCCACATCCCTCTATTCCTTGCACTTCCACGTGCCTATCTAGAAGCCTCTTAAACATAACTATGTGCATCCACCACCACCCCTGGCAATGCCTTCCAGATCCTCACTACTCTGTGTAGGGAGCCTACATTTTTTTGTAGCATGTGCAGCCTAAATTTCATATTTCATGAGCAAGGATAAATGAAAAAAAAAACAAAGTGATGCTCTTAATTCCTATCATTTTGTAGATGCCCATTAGTTAATGGATGACAGAGATCCCAGCCAGCAAGTGGAAAGAGTGGGTGTCTAGAGACAGGGAGGACCGTAGGACAGAGTTCAGTAGGGCTGACAAGCTGTGGGCCCATCTGTCAACACTCAAGAACCCTGTGACTGGTCAACACAAGTTTCTTAGAGTGGCTAAGGTTGCACAACTTGTCCTCTGTATGCCACAGAGCAAGGCTGTTGCAGAGTGTATTTTCAGCAATAGGGCTGAACAAGACAGACACCAGAAATACCCTGAGTCTGGATGGCACCCTGAGTTCCATCATAACCATCAAGATGGGATCAGCAGAGCCCTGTTTCAGGTTTGAGCCACCCACGGAGATTATCCGTTCATCTCGTAGTGCAACCTACATCTGCAATAAGGAACATTGTTGGCTGGCCAATCTGTTTCTTCCTGACCTTTCAAATACAACCCTCCAGTATCGACGAGCCATCAAGACTGGCTGAGAAGTTAGCTTTGCTAATTGGCCCCTAAAGACTGCTGTCGATACTTCATTCAGCTGTATTTCACCAATCATTGCATGTTGTGACGAGGCAGGAGTTTTTTCTGTTTGATGCCATTTCCAGGCTATATTGTATTTATAATTGGGGGCATTTTATAGACGTTTCCGCTGCAACCCCATAGCAGTAGAGCACCAACTGTATATATCTATCACATATAGTTATCACCACTTTCGCTAGGACTCCTCATCTATTCTAGTTAGTCAACAGTAGGGATTACACTCTCAACTACCAGTACAACGTAGTGGTGAGTAGAAGTAGCTTTAAATTCTTAACACTCCAAAGGAATTAAGTCATTAATGCTTCTGCAGGGCAAATTAGTTACAAAAACGCACATGCTCAGGTTAAGAGATTCATGGACATAAAATTAAGAACCCACAGTCCATTCAAACCAAATTTCACAGATAAGAGAAAGTGAACCTTATACGAAGCTGGTTATATATTAATGATGGAACTTTTGAACATTTTGCTTCAATGGTGTTCTGTGGTAAGACAATTGTACATATATATTTTAATTTCATTGAACGATATACTTGGTTGAATATGTGGCATTGCTTTTGTCTTGTTTCTATAGTCAAATGGTAAGGTTTATTTGTGCAGAATAGTGATGGAAGTCCAACTCTTGCCTTGTTGCTATGCTTTTTCTCTTTATGTATATCTGCATAACAGCATGAATTATAATCTGATTTCCATACATGAATACACTAAGGTCATTCATGTGCTGCACCTGTTGATCGGAGACTTGCTCCACTGTGGAATGTAATTAGGAATGTAAGTTAGCCTAACCTTATTCATACCCTAAACCAATTTAAAGCATAAATGTTGCATTCAAGTGTAGGTTAAAAACCTCGCTACAGTATGCACCAGATTGCACAATTTCAAGCTAAAAATGCAAAAGCTTCCTACCATAGGAAGGGGACACCCCACTCGTACACCCTCCCCCCCCCCCCCCTCGGTTGCTAAGCTCCTTCGGGATTTGTCACTGCGCTCTCTTGCAATTTCTCACTCTCAGCTCTTACCCAATGTTGGCAGCCCTGCCTCATGTCACAGCAAGATTGCAAGCTGTCTTCAATGATAATTGTTGTGCCTTATGGAGAAATTTGGCACACTACATACAGTGCCCTCCATAATGTTTGAGACAAAGACTCATCTTTCATTTATTTGCCTCTGCACTCCACGATTTGCGATTTGTAATAGAAAACATCTGATGTGGCTATAGTGCACATTGTCAGAATTTAATAAAGGCCATGTTTATACATTTTAGTTTCACCATTTAGAAATTACAGCAGTGTTTATACATGTCCCCCAATTTCGGGGCACCATAATGTTTGGACACATGGCTACACAGGTTTTTGTAATTGCTCAGATGTGTTTAAATGCCGCCCTAATGCAGGTATAAGAGAGCTCTCAGCACCCAGTCTTTCCATCGCCTTTGGAAACTTTCATTGCTGTTTAACAACATGAGGACCAAAGTTGTGCCAATGAAAGTCAAACAAGCCATTATGAGACTGAGAAACAAGAATAGACTGTTAGAGACATCAGCCAAACCTTGGGCTTACCAAAATCAACTATTTGGAACATCATTAAGAAGAAAGCGAACTCCGGTGAGCTTACTAATCGCAAAGGGACAGGCAGTCCAAGGAAGACCTCCACAGCTGATGACAAGAATTCTCTCTATAATAAAGAAAAATCCCGAAACATCTGTTCGACAGATCAGAAACACTCTTCAGGAATCAGGTGTGGATTTGTCAATGACCACTGCCTGCAAAAGACTTCAACAGCAATACAGAGGCTACACTGCATCTGCAAGATGCAACTGCAAAAATAAGATGGCCAGGTTATAGTTTGGCATGCAGTACTTAAAAGAGCAACCACAGTTCTGGAAAAAGGTCTTGTGGACAAATAAGACAAAGATTAATTTATCAGAGTAATGGCACGAGCAAAGTATAGAGGAGAGAAGGAACTGCCGAAGATCCACAACAGTCCACCTCATCTGTCAAACACAGCGGTGGGGGTGTTATGGCTTGGGCATGTATGGCTGCTGTAGGTATTGGCTCACTTATGATGATACAACTGCTGATGGTAGTATCATAATGAATTTTGAAGTGTATAGGCACATCATATCTGCTCGATTTCAAAGAAATGCCTCAATACTCATTGGCTGGTGTTTCATTCTACAACAAGACAATGGTCCCGAACATACTGCTAAAGCAACAAAGAAATTTTTCGAAGCTAAAGAAATTGCCAATTTTTGAGTGGCCAATCAATCACCCGATCTGAACACAATTGAGCATGCATTTTACATACTGAAGAGAAAACTGAAGGGGACTAGCTCGCAAAACAAGCATAAGCTAAAGATGGCTGCAATGCAGGCCTGGCAGAGCATCACCAGAGCAGACACCCAGCATTTGATGATGTCCATGACTCGCAGACTTCAAGCAGTCATTGCATGCAAAGGATATGCAACAAAGTATTAATCATGGCTACTTTCATTTGTATGATGTTCCTGTGTCCCAAACATTATGGTGCCCTGAAGTGGGGGGACTATGTCAAAACACTGCTGTAATTTCTGCATGGTGAAATGAAAATGTATAAAAATGGCCTTTATTAAAATCTGACAATGTGTACTTTAACCACTTATGATTTTTTTTTCTATTACAAATCTCAAATTGTGGAGTAAAGAGGCAAATAAATTAATGATAGATCTTTGTTCCAAACATTATGGAAGGCACTGTATCTCTTGCTGTCCACTTCTCAGATATTTATTTCTACTCCTGAAGACTCTGACCACTGCTGCGGTAATGATTACACAGGAGACGATGGTACCCTGCCACCGTACTCTCAACCTGATTATTCATTTTGTATGTAATCTAAGCAGTATTGTTGCGTTGTTTAAATATCCTCTTTAGGGCTAAGAAATTCTATTTTTGCCAAGCAGACACGCAGTAATTGATGCATTCATATTGCATTTTGTTATGACAGGAGTATCTAAACATCCTGAAACTTGCAACTGCACTCCTGATTTGTCTAAATCCACAAAAACTGAGGGGCCACAGTTTCTTTTGATCCCACTGCAGTCCAACACTACTGCCCGGCCTGCACAGAATCTGCAACGTCCAGGTGCGAAACTCTTCCAATACCCAAATGGCCAGATTGTCGAACTTGTGCCTCTACCAAATTCTGGACCAGTGACTCAACCAAATCTCCACCAAAAGGTCACTCCTGCTGTATGGAATCCAGGTGAGTTCTGCTTTTGAATCTCAGAGAAGACATTTAGAAGATTTTATTGGTTTTGTTCATCTTTTGCATCATTGTTCATGCACTGTTTTTGGATGAATAAAATCTTGAAGTGGGATGAGAAAAAGGTGAACTCCTGTTATTTTAATATTACATAGTGTGTACTTGGATTATAAACTAAATTTTAGACAAATTTAATTGTCAGACTTTGCAGTGATTTAAGCATTTAACTTCCTGCAAATTAATATTTGCTTTAATATTTGATTAATGTTGTTAATTTTGATCATTCATTGAGAAACGTGTCTTGTCTTGATGATTTCTAAAACAGTCATGTTTTGATTAAATGCATGAAAGTATCATTGTGATGTGTGTCGCTTGGGAATTATATCAAAATTGTAAGACGTAGAAATTAGTGCTGGTCATGATCCCCTCAAAATTGCTCTACGATTCATTATGGTCATAGACAATCATCACCCTGACCTTCACTTTGCTATCAGATTCCTTTCCCTTGATTTTCCCGGAGTCCAAAGTGGTATAATTCTCAATTGCTGAATATTTATATATAGTCTTACTGAATATTCACGGTTACCTCAGTGAGAGAACACTGAAGATTTGTGGTCCTGAGTGAAAAAAACTCCTCCCTTTTCACACTGGCTAATATCCATCTGAGACTGTCCTGTGTCTCAATTCTCCAGCTGAAAAATAATCTTAAATGAATATTGAAATTTTTATTGAGGATTGAATTTTTTTTGTTCCTACAACCATGAAATTGGTTGGTCTCATTGGAAAAGTAATATGGTGGTTGTTGCACACAGCTACTGATATTAGGGTCCTTAAAGGTCAAAGATCTAGATACTTTAGTTAAAATTTAATTAATTGAATCAGGAATTTGAAAAGTCCTACAATCTATAATAATAACCTTGAAACATATTACTTTGGGGGAAAAACCTGCTATCTGTATTTGATCTGGCCTGCAGATTTTTACTCCAGTCATTTGCTTTATTTCTTTGCTCCAGAACTATAATAATGTGGTTGACTTTTAAGTGACCTCTGAAATAACAGTGCAAGCCATTCAGTTACTCCAAATCACCCCTTTTACCACTTAGATGTGTGGGCAATTAAGGATGGGCATTGTATTATGATTTGCCAACGGATCCCACATGAGAGATTTAAAAAAAAAACAGGCTTGTTATTCTTGCTTAGTTCTCAGTACCACCCCAGTCGATAGCTATTACTGCATCCAGTGGTCTAAGAGTTGAAGTGGCTGTCTCCCACTATTCTTTGATGCTACCTTTCATATGTCTTGGGTAGTAATCCAGGAATTACTTTCATCTGTTTAACAATTTAGTCTCTAGATTATCAAACTCACTCATTAGTACTCTATTATTCAATTTGCCTCTTGGTTCCTTACTTGGGGCATGCTAATTGAATCCTTCACCTTGCACTCAAAGTTTATTTTCTAGCCTTGATACTATGCGTGCTAAAGCAGCATAGCCTACTGGGATCCTAATTGTTGTGCAGAGAGCATTAATTATCCCTCATGACTACTTTTATGCCAGGCAGGGATACATTAGCTCCTGCAATTGTTCATTAAATGTTAGCCATTGTTTGTCCATCATCACCTTCCATTTTAATAAAGATTGATATTTTTTATGGTCATTCTTCTTTAATGGACCTCTCAGGAAAAGATTCTTAATTCAACTTTTTACATTGTACATTGCTCTGATTGGGTTAGCATGGGCCAACATGCCTTCTTGTCCACACTTAAGCAATTCTTCCCATCGCACTAATACCAATATCATTTCTCACTGTTGCAATGACTTCATTATTTTCTCCATCTCCTTTTCAGTTTGCCTGTCTGTCCTAATTATTGAATACTTAACTGCCATCCATGGTTACCCTGAAGCTGCAATGCAAGCGTTATTGTATCCATTTATCCCTATTTTGCACTGTCAAGTTGTCCACTTTGTAACACATAATTTGCTCATTTAGATACAGTACCTTTATATTCATTTTTTCAAGGCATCTTAACACTTTTATTTGAAGACCTATTTGTCATTGTCACATTTTCCTGATTCAGCTCTTTTTTGCTAACATTTCTGTTCTTTCCTAACACAAACTGGCCAATCTTATCCCTTTTTCCCCCCTAACTCTGCTTCCACAGTTACCCTGTAACATTCTAGGACCACTTCGTACCACTGTTCCCATACTTTATTTAGTTTAAAGTCTTATTTATCTCCCTATCACTAAAACTAGTTAATAACTAGTTAAGGTACAATGCTTGACAACAGGAGGACTCTCTCCTTCTCTAATAACCGTGTTTGTGCCTCATAAATGGAAACCACTTTTCCCGCACCAGTCTGTGCTTCACATAACCATCTAACTGAACGTTTTAACTTTGAGCGAAATTACTCATGACTCTAATAATAATCCAGAAGTTATTGCCTCTGTTTTGTTCTTTTTATTTAGCCCCTTGTTGCATAAAATTTCAAAAGATACTCTGTATCCGTTGGTAGATACATTGACTGCTGGATTCTTCCCCTTTGGTCCAGTCAGGAATTTATATTAATTTAATTATTTAGTACTGTCAAATTTAATTGCTTTAGTAATTTTAACTATTTGCTAATTTTTTGTTAAATGGATTTTAGTTAGCGATTAGTGTTCCTCACCTGGCCCTAATAGGTGTCAAAGTTTGTTTCTTAAAAAGCAGATAGCAACAAAATTGTTAAAGGTAAACCATGGCAATCTTTAATTGATTCGTCAGACGGGAGTGGCAAAATCTACAATGGGCACAAATGTTGCTCAGTGCTTCTCGGGCTCCACTCACAAAACAAAGGAATTGGCACAATTATCGATTTTTCTTATCAGTAAAACACTCCTACCAAGTCTGAATATGGCATGATGAACATTCTATCGCCTTTCAGAATATAGGAAAAAACAGGGTCCAAATCAAGCTCATCCAATAACAAGTTATTACTTATCTCTGGGGCGCCAGCTATATTTTTTCTATCTTGGCTTCTTTATGGCCTTGAAAGAACACATGTTATTACGCAGGCTTCCATCTTAATGCCTTAAAACGACAACCTGTCCTCCATATTATGTTCCACATAATTTGCAAAGCCATTCAGACTTGGTACCGAGCCATTCTTTTGTTCTACTAACCCATGCTTTTGTAGAAGAAGTACTCCATTTTAGTTTTGACTATTAGCACTTTCATAGGCATCTAAGCCTTTTCATCTCTGGCATTGTCTATCCCTCTAACAATACAACTATATCTGCATCACTTTTAACTCCCTCACTAGAGTTACAGTCTCTTTTGCAATGTGCACGCAGGTTGCAAAAGGTTCAAATTAACTTGACCAAACACCGAGTTCAAGGCTTCTCCACACACCTTTCACTTGCATTCTTACCATCTGGTCTGTCTTCTTGTGTTCCGTCTAAATGTTTTAATCTTAGGGATGGGCGAATTAGGCCTCTTGGAACAAACGGTTCTAATAAATTTCGCCCTCACTGGCTTAATGCATGTTTGTGGCTTGGACTGTTGCAAAATGTCTAAATTGTTTGAGCCACAGGCATTTACTGCGTAAGTAATGACCTTCACAAGCTCCTATACATTGCAGCAGCAAGATATCTCCTGTTCTCTCATTTATGTAGGTTTGATTAATTAGTTTTGTGATATTTAATTTAATTTATATGCTGGTTATTAGATTAATTGGCTACTATAATTATCCCGTGTAGGTTCAAGGTAGGAGAAACATGGGGTAAAGTTGATGGCCATGCAAAAGCGTATATATGTTACAGGAAAAATACACGGGAGAATAGAATAGCTCTAACGACCACCATGAACGTGATGCCATAAGAAAGTTAAAGTCAAAAGAAATTTGAGATTTACTGATTGTGGTGGATTGCAATTCCAAGAAAAAGGAAGAGAAAAAAGAGTTTGATTGTGGCTTTCAGAGCTGTCATTGTGGAGTTTGCATGTTCTCCTTGTGGCCACTGGATTTTTTCTGAATAGGCAGTTTCCTCCTGTATCCCAAGGACGATGGCTGTTTGCTTAATTGGTAACTTGGAAATTGCCCTTAGTGCAGATAGGTGGTAGGAGAATCGGAGAGGAATTGATGAGCACACGAGAGGGAATAGATTGGAGGAAAATAAACAGAATGAGGTCAATGGGATTTCTCTGATCGAATGGCGTAAGGGAAAAACAAATCGTCCTCTCACTAAACACTGACAAACAAACGGCTTCTTCCATAATATCATAAGACATAAGAGCAGAATTAGGCCATTCAGCCCATCGAGTCTACTCTGCCATTCAATAATTTTTCCCTCTCAACCCCATTCTCATGCCTTCTCCCATGACCTTTGACGCCCTTCCTAATCAAGAACCTATCAATCTCCACCTTAAAAATACCCAGTGTCTTGGCTTCCACAGCAGGGCCGTCTTAACAGCATTATAGGCCTCTTGGTAAAGCAGTGCACTGGGGCCCCTACACTTCCAGTTTCTTTATGTGGAATCAAATATGCCGGCACGCACTTGCGATGTTCTTCTCCATTTTCATGTTCTACAATAACATTTTCTACAATAGATAGATTAGCATGTGGCCCCTATGCTCGTGGGGCCCCGAGCAAGTGCCCAGCATGCCCGTGCGTTAAGATGGCCCTGCTCCACAGCTGTCAGTGGCAATTAATTTCACAGATTCACAATCCTTTGGCTGAAGACATTTCTCCTCATTTCCTTTTTAAAGATGCGTCCCATTATTCTTTGGCTGTTCCCTCTTGTTCTGCGCTTTCCCATTACTGGAAACATCCTGTCCACTTTCACTCTATCTAGGCCTTTCGTTATCCAGTAGGTTGTAATGAAATCACCCCTCATCTTTCTAAACTCCAGTGAGTGTCGGCACAGAACCATCAAACTCTCCTATGTTAACCCAATCATCCCCAGGATAATTCTCATTAATGGCCTCTGGATCTTCTTCAAATTCAGCACTTCCTCAGATATGGGACCTAAAACTTCTCATAATATTCCAAATGTGGCCTCACCAGAGCCTGATAAAGCCTCAGCATTACCTCCTTGCTTGCATATTTTAGTCCCTTCAAAATAAATGCTCGCATTGGTTTTGCATTCCTTACCACTGACTCAATCTGTAAATTAGCTTTAACTTTGCTACGTTGTATTCCATTCTCAGAGGAACATTTGCACACTCCTGGTTTATGGTGTCCAGATTATCTTTTTTCTTCATGATTAACAGTTCAGCGATGCTTAGTCAGGTTTATTGAGAGACACTAATTTACTGTGTATATATAGTTGCTTGGAATTGGGCTGCTGTGTCACCTCCTTTGCCATCCTCTTCTAAACCCTTTTTTGTAGGGATTAAAGTGTTAATTGCTGAATATTTTTTAGTATATGTACAATAATAAATGTAATGTCGTATTTTCATAGCTTTTAGTTTAAATAATTGTCAACGTAAAGGAGCCAAAAATAAACTCTTCTCATCAACTAATATGATTCCTTTTAAGGCATATATTCATGGGCAAATTATTTCAAACTCCACGGGATTAAAAAATAAACTCAAAATGAAATACGTATGTTGGCTGATGAAATTAAAGAAATTGGTAAAAAATATTCAAAGCTCCTAGTTTAGAGTTCTATAAGAATAGAGTTGAACTTCAATTGAGACATGATTTGTTATTGATATCACCGATTGAGAATCAGCTACTTAAAATCAAAAGACAATTTTATATACAGGGCGAAAATCTGTTAAATTACTCGCTAATCGGCAGATTACTAAAGTGTGTAAACGGGATGGTACACTGACTGTAGACCATGATGAAATTAATAAATCCTTTCAGGAATTTTATATCTCCCTATACCAATCAGAATTTCTTACTGATTCCAATATAATGCATGAGTTTTCAAAGAAACTGAACTTGCCAAATTTACCACATAATGAGTCTCTATTGTTAGACGAACCCATCACAGAGGAAGAAATACAGAAAGCAATCCTCTCGATTAATTCTGGTAAAGCTCCCGATTTAGATTACCACAATACTTTTATGAAGCATCTATTTCTTTAATTCTTAAAAGCGATGAAGACCCTACTGAAGTGATATCGTATAGACCTATATCACTGTTAAATGTAGATTCCAAAAATTATTTCCAAAATATTAACTATGAGATTGGAAAATATTTTACTGCAAATTATTTCTGAAGATCAGACTGGTTTTATTAAAAATCGTTACTCGTACTTTAACGTTAGGAGATTAATTAATATTATATATACAGCGTCAAATAAAACTGCAGACTATGTCATTTCACTTGATGCTGAGAAGGTGTTTGATAGAGTAGCATGGGAATACTTGTTCATTACACTAGAAAAATTTAAGATTGGTCCAAAATGTATTTATTGGATCAAGCTGTACTTACCAACAATCAGAGATCCCCTTATTTTCAGGCTCTTTCGAGGTACTAAACACGGCTGTCCTTTAAGTCCTTTACTGTTTGATATCGCTTTGGAACCTTTGGCCACCGCTATTAGGGAATCTCTTTATGCAGATCTGTTATTATTCATTTCTAACCCTGAGAAATCTATTCCGGCAATAGTAGCATTACTTAATCAATTTAGACGTTTTTCTGGTTATAAACTAAATCTTAGTAAGAGTGAGCTTTTTCCCATTAAACAACTTAGTTTCAAATTATGGACAGTTTCCATTTAGATTGACTCCGAAATGTTTTACTTATTTAGGTATTAAGATTACCAAGAAACCCAAGGATTTATTTTACGACTCAAATTGACCATATCAAACAACAGTTTACTAAATGGTCACCAATGTCCTTATCTTTAATTGGCCGTATCAATGCTATTAAAATGTTTATCTACCTAAATTTTTGTATTTATTTCAGACAATACCAATTTTATTGCTAAATCTTTCTTTGATACTATTGACTCCAAACTTTCTTCATATCTGGCAGAATAAAAATTCCAGACTAAGTAAAAAATACTTATAGAAATCAAAAAAAGACAGTGGTTTGGCACTGCCGAATGTCAGATTGTACTATTGGGCTGTTAATGCTTGTTATTTAACGTTTTGGATGAAAGATCTAGAAGATTCCCCAATGACCAGGATGGATAAATCTTGAACGTGATTCTATGCAAGGGCTATCATTGGCTTCTATTCAAGGGGCCTCGTTACCATTTACAATTATGAGATCGAATAAATATACGACTAATCCAATAATAAGACATGTATTCCGAATATGGTTTCAATTTCGTAAGTTTTTTGGATTGAATGATTTTGTCTTATCGAGTTTTATCATATCCAATTTTTTCTTCCAACCTTCTAGTACTGGGATCAAGCCTTTCTGTTATGGAAGAGGAAGGGATTAATAGCTTTTCATGATTTACTTTTTGATGGTTGTTTTATGTCTTTTGAACAACTTCCCAATAAATATAATCTACCTAACACATTTTTTTAGATATTTACAAATTAGACATTTTTTGAAGACTATACCCTTTTTTCCGTTACCACATCAAACCGAAATCTTGGAAAAAAAATTACATTTGAACCCTTATCAGAAAGGCTTAATAACGATTATTTATGAGTTGATTTTGAAATTACAAATAGGCACATTTGATAAAATTAAGTATGACTGGGAAAAAGAACTCCAAATTTCTCTACCTATTGAGAAATGGGAGAGGATTCTTCAATTAGTTAATACTTCCTCAATGTGTGCAAGACGCGCTTTGATACAATTCAAGGTGGTTCACAGAGTTCGTATGTCAAAAGATAAGTTAGCTAGTTTTTATGGTCATATAAATCCTACCTGTGACAGATGTAACTCTGAAGTGGCCTCACTGACCCATATGTTTTGGTCCTGCCCACTTTTGGAAAATATTGGAAAGAAATCTTTGATACTATTTCTGTAGTTTTAGGTATTGATTTACAACCTCATCCTATTACTGCAATTTTTGGGCTACCAATGTTAGATTCTATTAATTTGTGCCGTTCCGCTCATCGGTTGATTAGTTTTACCACATTATTGCTATTTTATTTAAATGGAAAGACTCTAATCCTCCGACCACACTCAATTGGTACTCTGGAACTATATCATGTTTAAATTTAGAAAATATTGGGAGTGACATTGTTGACCCCTTGGATAAATTTGATAGGACATAGGGAAGATTTATTCAACATTTTCACACAACATAAATTGTCCCCTCTCCATTATAATAATTATTTTAGCTTTATACGGTGGAACGGACTTGACGACAAACAGGGACTTGAATTGTTGAAATTCTTTGCAGCCCGGATTCTGTTTTTCTTTTTTTCTTTTTTTTTCTTGTTATCTTTTTGTTTTTTTATATATGTTCTTTTAAACATTTAACTATATTTACATAGAGACCAGGAAGTCTATATTCAATGTGTATTTTGACACTGGACTCATATTTAGGTTATACCTGTTATTTATGTAATCCTGATCCCTATGTATCAAAATAATTGTTATGTTTATCTTTTTTCGTTGTTTTGTTTTTGGTTTGGGGAAAAACAACTAATAAAAAGATTTTAAAAGAATATGATTCCTGTTCCAAAAAGAATATGATTTCTGGTCTCACCATTAAACGTTTGGATACGGTTAAGATAAATATACAAAAGTGGAAGTCAACCCAGACAATTCCGTACAAGATAATTGCACTTACCATAATATGGGACTGGACAGCACAAACTTCTAACTTATTTCTATTTTTTTTTTAATCTAAGTTTGTTTTATCTAACATTTCCTCTTTTTTATTTTCATATTTTAAGGCTCATTGAGTGGGAATCGTCTGCCTACCCCAACAAAATTTTGTTCGGTGGCTTCTTCTCCCAGCATTGTCACTCCATGTCGTAAAGGGATAATACCACAAAGGGGGCCACATTCAACCACTGTTGTAAAACCAGCCTTCGTTGCTTTGAAGGAAACCTCTACTCCTCAACCCATTTCTGCAGGAGTGTCAGAAGTACCTGTTAAAACTACTTCACAGCGTACATTTGTAGCAGTTAATGGTGTTGGTCAAACTATCAATGCATGGCATCTTGTTCCCCATCAGCCACTGGTACTTTCTCTACTGCAGCTGCCTCAAGGACCGATAAATATGACAAATGTCTTCATAACTGCTGGACCATCATTGACGCTTGTGAATCAGTCATCTGGTTTACAGTCATTTGAAAAAACAGGCTTTGAGAAGACTGCCAACCAGAATAACAAGTCAGAAGATAAGTTGATTGAACCTGGGCTAGAGAAAATTCATGTTGCCGATTCTGAGCTTATTGAGACAACGGTGACTAAAGGTGTACAAGATGAGGACCATGTAAATGCTGATCCATCATCAGAAGTTAAACAGGAGACTGATGCATTTCCTTCCCCGCCTTCAGCTAGTGAGGTGGACGATGAGGATCATACTATGGACCATCAAAATGCATTAGAACATCCTACTCCAGCAGTGGTTTCAAAGGTACCTGTTAAAACTACTTCACAGGCTAAGTTTGTTGTTAATGGTGTTGGTAAAAATATCAATACAAGTCGTATTGTTCCCCTTCAGCCAGTGGGAGTTACTCTACTGCAGCTGCCTCAAAGACAGAAAAGTGTGTCAAATGCCATCATAATAGCTGGAAAGTCATTTGTACGCTAGTATTTGTCCATTACTTTGATTTGCTTGTACAGGTACACAACATTTTATCCGAAATTCCAGAAACCGAAAAGCTCCGAAAACCGGATATTTTTTCCAGGATGTCGTCTGCACACCAAAGCTCGCGTTTGGCGCCAAACCTGACCCGAAACGACCCACGGTCAACCCAGGTCTGTACTACTGTAGCGGCTGCCTCCTCCCCGGAGATCGGGGAGACACTTAAACATCTGTAAATCATTGCTTAAATGTTAGTCAGTTAGTTTGGAGGGCTTTTATGTGGTGGGGGGGGGATTAAAGGGGGGGGGGGGGTTGAAGGAGGGGGGGGTTGAAGGGATGAAGGGGGAGGTGAAGGGGTGAAGGGGATGGGTGAAGTGGGAAACTTTAATTCTTAGTCCCCTACCTGGTCGGTGAGGCGGGGAGCGGGCAATGCCTCACCGGGTCACCGTGCGGTAAGCTCCGGAGCGCTGTGGCCGCCGACTCCCAACATCGCGGAGCTGGGGGCTGCGGGCATCCGGCCGCGGGCCGCGCAGGTTGGAGCTCCGACCCCGGCGAACTCGATCCCTGGCTCCGCGGCGCTCCAAATCCAGCGCCGCCCGCGGCCGGACGCCCGCAGCCCCAGCTCCGCAATGTTGGGAGTCAACGGCCACAGCGCACCGGAGCCTACCGCACGGTGACCCGGTAGGCATCGCCCGCTCCTTATTGGTATCCCAGCGCTGCGCCACTGCCGACTCCCAACATCGCGGAGCTGGGGCTGCGGAGCCAGGGATCGAGTTCTCCGGGGTCGGAGCTCCAACCGGCGCCGCCCGCAGCCCCCAGCTCCGCGATGTTGGGAGTCGGCGGCCAAAGCGCTCCGGAGCTTACCGCACGGCGACCCGGAAAGGCATTGCCCGCTCCCCGCATCTCCGACCAGGTAGGGGACTAGAATTAAAGTTTTTCCCCCCCCTTCCCCCCCCCCCCCCCCCCCCCCCCACCACCACATAAATGCCCTCCAAACTAACTGACTAACATTTAAGCAATGATTTACAATGATTCCCTGGGGAGGAGGCAGCCGCTCCAGACTTTCCCGCGCTACCTACCTAATCTATATTAAAGATCTACCATTCCGAAATCCGAAAAATTCCGAAATCCGAGAAGTGTCTGGTCCCAAGGCTTTCGGATAAAAGGTTGTGTATCTGTAATACAAGGGGCGGAAGCAATAAGACAAGCACTGTTCGTTTTCTCAGAGTTCCTCCATACAATACCATTCAGAGTACCATTTGTAGTTTGCCCGCAGCATCACGTTTTGAATCCTACATATTCCAGTTCCTTCTGATTGGAAGCAATCTTTTTAATAAGGCTTCCACCTGTTTCTAAACTATAGCATATTACAGATGGACACAAAATGCTGTAGTAACTCAGTCGGTCAGGCAGCATCTCTGGAGAAAAGGAATAGGTTACATTTCAGGTCAAGACCCTTGTTCAGACTGAATGTCAGGTGAAAGGGAAACGAAAGATAACATGTTCAGCATCTTCCCTGTCCCTATATCTCCTCCCTCAACTCTGTTCGGGGACACCCGACAGTCCTTTCAGGTTAGGCAGAGGTTTATTTGCACCTCCTCCAATCCCATTTACTATATCCATTGTTCTAGGTGTGGCCTCTTATACATCAGTAGGAGCTAATATAGACTGGGTGATCGTTTTGATAAACACCTCCGTTCTGTCGCCCTGCCCTACGTGATTTCCCAGTTGCTGGACACTTTAACTCCCCTTCCCATTGCTACACTGACCTTTTTGTTCTGGGCTTCTTCCATTGTCCAGTGAGGCTAAATGCAAATTGGAGGAACAGCACCTCATATTTTGCTTGGGCAGTTGACAACCCAGCAATATGAACATTGATCTCTCTAACTTTAAGTAATCCTTGCATCCCTTCTCTCTATACCTCTCCCACCCTAGTAGTCATTCTGTTGAGTTTCATTGCCTATAACTTGTTAGCACCTAGCCTACAGCCAACAGTGGACTGTTGTGGGCTCCACTGTTCCATGATCATCGTTACTTTTTTGCATAGGAGGTGGTGCACAGCTTTTTCTCATGTTGGCCCTACAGCACCAACGTCACTCTTCCCTCTTTCACACTGTGCATCCTGGCATTTGTTTCTATTGGAGAATATCTCTGCCTTTAAGGACTAATCCATTTCTAGAATTCGTGTGCAGTAAATTAGCAGAAGATTTGTGAACATGCTATGTCGCTCTTCCAGGGAGATGCTAAATGCATTTCGTTGTCCCTGTACTGTACACTGACAATGACAATTAAAGTTGAATCTGAATCTGAACTGCACTCTTTCGAGATGATAATCACCAACGCCACATCAAGGATTTTTTGAATCAATTTTGCAAGTTCTTGCAGGGAAGTACAAAATACAAAAATGATTCAGCTTGTCAAAAAAGGTTAAAAATCCAATTTCTAGGCAGTCTATTTTAGTGACAAATGCAAGATGACATGTCATGGATTTCAAGTTTATACTTAATTTCCATAAAGTGTGAAAAGGGCTGATGCTGTTCTTCAAAAATGTAGTGTTTTGGATAGTGCGTGAAGGGTCAGTATCGTGCTTTACTATCCTTAATGTTTTCACAGTTCGACTCAACGTCCAGTGAAGAGGCAATGGACATCGAGACTGTGGAGGAGCTCTCTGAGAAAATCAACATTGCTCGTCTTATTGCTTCTGCCTCTCGTCTTACAAGCAAATCAAAGTATTGTGAATTTTTTATCAATCTGGTTAACATAATGTGTATACTTATAGATTTCATCTGTTAAATCTGCATATGGGAGTATTGATGTAAATGTTCATATTGAGACACTGTTCCCATTAGTAGATGGTACAAGCACCACAAAGTACAGATTCAAAATATTGTCAAAAGTTGCAAAGGATGATGTGAGGAAACTATTTTTGAAGTAAAAGGTAGTTAAGACTGGAATTTGCAATCAGAGCTTTTGAAAATAAATAGGGGATAGGCACAAGTGAGAATAATTTGCAGACGGTGGAAAACCGAGCAGTTGCCTGGATAGCTCTACTACTGCAGCAGGTCAGATGCCTCTTTTGGAACTGCAAATGTTTTATGACTGTCTGTATAGTGCATTTACAACCTTAGTAGCAGTGTTGGCAGGTCAGTGCTGTATCGGAGGAAGTTTAGGTTTGAGATGGCTGAACAAATGTATGAGATGAAACCTTGTGTAGTATACTCATTTGTTTGGAAGTGGTGATGTGTCTTACTATGATTGTGATCAGAACAGAATTTTTGGGCGATGTGTTGAAGATTTGATGTGTGGGAAATGTTTTGCTCACTAGATCTCCAAGTAATTAAAATAATGAATGGTTTGTGTCACATGCTTAATATCTCCCTCAAGTGGCTTGTTGAAAGCTGTTGCCTTGGAACAGATGTGAAACATACTTCATTTTAATTGGATTAGGTTTATTTAAAGTACACAAACTTGATTTTGTTTTGGTAGAAATTTATTATGTAGGTCTTCAGCTTGTTTGAAAGAATTATTTTAACGTGTCCATAACAGGCTGCCCCCCCCCCCCCCCCCCCCCCCCATCTCCAGAGAATCTCAGTGGTCTCGGATGATAAGTGAAGTACTGAAACCTTTTCTATGTATCTATGCAGGTAACTGAATAGTTGCAAGCTGTGAGGAGTGAGACATAGATTTAACATAATCTCAAAAATTAACAATATAGACCATTTGATTCTTGTATACTCATGGTTTGTAAATGTTATCCTGGCTAATCTCACCTTCCAGCAATAGATCTGTAGTCCTACTCTTTAATACATATTCCAGTATTTTTAAGTCACTACAGCAGCTTCTGTTCCAAAGAAAATAAACCCACCCTATTCAATCTTTTTCATGACTATCCTCATAGGTTTCCTTTGAACTTTATTCAGTGTAATCTAATTTTTCTGTGATGTCACTGCAATAGGAAGGATGCCATTAAAGATTTACAAGGATGTTGTCAGGCATTGAGGGGCTGAGCTTGAGAGGTTGGGCAGGCTAAAACATTATTCCTTAGACTGGCAATATGTTGAAGGGTGATCTTATAGAGATGTATGAAAGTATAAGAGAAATAGATAGGAAAAAGACGAGCACATATGTTTAAGGTGAGGGGGCAAGATTTAATATGAACCTAAGGGGCAACTTTTTCACTCTGAGGTTGGTGGATATATGGAACAAGCTGCCAAAGGAGGTAGTTGAGACTGGTACTATAACAGCATTTTAAAAACACTTGGGTAGAAAAGGTTTAGAGGAATAACGGCCAAACGTGGGCAAGTAGGACTAGCTAAGATGAGAAATCTAGGTCGGCCTGGACGAGTTCGGCCAAAGGGCCTGTTTCCATGCTGTATTAATCTTAAGACTCCAAAACTAGAACTGTTTGCAGTATTTAAGTGGTCAAATATAATTCCGGCATAATCTCCCTGCTCTTGTATTGCACTACTCAACCTAGCCTGTTTCACTATCTTTTTAATTATCTTGTCAACACACTCCTAAGGTACTGTGTTGCTCCACAGTTTTCATTATCCTCTACTTTTATTGCATCTCTCCCTCACACCTTGAGATTCAACGTAATTTGACGTTTTTGTGCTCAACTGAGTAGTCAAGTAATATCTTGCTGCATCTTAGAGCTGTTTTTCTCGCTGTCAATCACATGGACATTTTTTGTATTATTTACAAACTTGTTTAACACCCCATTTATTTAAATTTTAAAGCATTAATATATTGTACAAAAAAATCGGTACTTGGACGTGGCGTCAAAGGACGAGAAGCCAAAGCAATGAAGTGGAAGCCAAATAACTGAATGGAAACAAAGCCGAAATGGCAAATATCTAGAAACTTACCAAGCCAAAAAGCCAACTAACCGAAAGAGCAGGACGCCTAAAAGCCAACTGAAAGGGTTGGATGCCTAAAAGCATGGGGGCTGTCCCGAGGGATGTTCTCCTTCGGCCGCTTACAACTTGATGCTCACGTTCAGTGTGCCTAGTCACCCTCCAGCCAGGGCAGTCTTGTGTGGGAAAATGACCCCACCCTCCCGTCTCCCCCGGCCAGTGACGTGGTGGACGCGGGGGTCCAGACAAATCGCTGACAAGTCCCCCCCCCCCCCCCCCCCCCCCCCCCCCCCCCCCCCGGCGATGTCATGTCTGTTATTTGACTTTTAGACACAGCGGCCTTTTGGTGAGTTGGCTTCTAGGCGACACGGCCTTTCAGTTAGATGGTGTTTCGGCATAGCAACCTTTCGGTGAGTTCGCTTTTAGGCGTCCCACCCTTTCTGTTAGTTGGCTTTTAGGCATCCCGCCCTTAAGGTTAATTGTCTTTTCGGCTTAACTTCCGTTCGGTAATTTGGCTTCCACTTCTTTGCTTCGGCTTCTCGTCCTGCGACGCCATGTCCGCACACGTAAAACTCTGTGAAACCCAATTGGTAGTAGTTTTCCATTGCCAAAAATAACCATCAGATGCTATCTTCTACATTCTTCATCTGGTCAGGTTTTGAATTTAATTTGGTACCCGCCATTGCCTTCTGCCATTCAGCAAGAAAGACTTTGCAACAGGTTGGAAGACTGTGCAAAGAAGTGGCAGATGGAATGCAATATAGCGAAGAATGGAATTGTGCATTTTGGTAGTAGGATTAAAGATGTAGACTATTTTCTTAATGGGGAGATAATGCAGTAATTGGAGATGCAAAGGGTCTTGGGAGTGCTGGTGCAGTTTCCCAACAAGCTAATTTGTACGTTGAATCGGCAGTGAGGAAGTCAAATGCAATGCTACAATTTTTTTCAAGTAGACTAGAATATAAAAACAGGGATGTAATGCTGAACGTATATAAGACATTAGTATGACCGTATTTGGAGTATGGGGGGGGATGTTTTGGGCTAAGGATGGATGAAGAATATCAGGAAGAATGTGAAGGCGTTGGAGAGGGCCCAGAGGAGGTTTATGAGAATGATCCCAGGAATGATTGGGTTAACCTGATGAGTGTTTAAAGGCGCTGGGCCTGTTCTCGCTGGAGTGTAGAAGAATGAGGGCAGTTTTCATTGAAACCTACCATGTAGTGAAAGGCCTGGATAGAGTTGGTGGAGAGGATGATTCCACTGGTGGGAGAGTCGAGAACTGGAGGCCATTACCTCAGAATTAAAGGACGTACCTCTTGAAAGTAGATGAGAAGGAATTTATTTAGTTAAAGGGTGGTGAATCTGGATATCATTGCCAAAAGAGGCCATGGAGGCCAAGTCAATTTTTACAGCGAAGATTGACAGATTCTTAATTAGTAACAGTGTTAGGAGTTATGGGGAGAAGACAGGTGAATGGTGCTGAGAGGGAAAGATAGATCAGCCATGATTGAATGGTGGAATAGACTTGATGGGCCGAATGACCTAATTCCTCTCCTATGATTTATGAACTATTCCAGCTGTATAATAGAGTGCAACTCTTGTGCTCAGTGCCCCATCCAATGAAGGCAAGCATGTCAAGGTGTTCACCACCATGTCTATTCAGTTGCCACTTTCAAGGGGCAATGTACTTGTGCCCCTAGGTCGCTGTGCTACAATGCATGTCATTCACTATATATGATCTATGCCCTGTCATTCACTGTATATGTCCTGTCCAACCTCCCAAAAGCAATACTTCCGCTTGTCTGATTTGAATTCCATATACCAATCCTTGGTTGTATTTCCCAGTTGATCTAAAGTCTGTTTTAGCTTTAGAAACCCCAGAGAGTTATGAATCTGTTCAATTCTCTGCCACAGAAGGCAGCAGAAGCCAATCCACTTGATTTTTTTTCAAGAGAGAGTTAGGTTTAGCTCTTAGGGCTAAAGGAATCAATAGATATGGGGGAAAAGCAGGAACGGGGTACTGATTTCAGATGATCAGCCGTGATCGTATTGAATGGCGGTGCTAGCTCGAAGGGCCGAATGGCCAACTCCTGCACATATTTTTTTATGTTTCTTCACTGTCTACCACATCACCAATTTTGGTGTCATATACAGAATAACCAATATATCAATTAATATATATGACAAATAACAGGGGACCCAGCACCGATCCGTGCAGCACACCACTGGTCACAGGATTCCAATCTAGCAACAAAAACTCCCCTGTCACCCTCTTTCCTTGCACCAAGCCAATTTTGATTCCAATTGGCTAACTCGCCCTGTATCCCAAGTGCCCTAACGTGGACCAGCCTATCATGTGGATCCTTGTCAAAAGCCTTGCTGAAGTGCATGTCGACCACCTCCTCATCTATCCTCTTGGTCTCCCTTTCAAAAAATCTCAAATCAAATTCATGAGGCACTTCATGAGGCTATGCAATCCTTGCCTCACCAAATGTAGATAGATCTTGTTTTTTCATAACTCCCTTCAGTAACTTTGCCATCATTGATTTAGGTTTGTTTCTGTCTTTATTAAATAAAGTCTCATTAGTCACTCTCCAATTTTCCAGTACCTTACCTGTGACGATATATTAAAACAAAAAAAAACTCTGCCTGGACCATACCAATTTCTTATTTCCAACAATGTCCTGGGATGCACTTCGTCGGACCCTGGGGATTTATCCATCTTTATGCGCTTCAACATCGCCAGGCCCACCTCTTCTGTAATTTTGTTATGTTCCAGGACATCACTATTCTTTTTCTCCAATTTCTTAATTGATACAATCCTTTTTCAATCTAGTAACATTTCTGTTAGTGTCATGTTCTGTTCATTTGAAAGTGTTATGCAATGCTTCATTAGTTGGATTAGAAGCTATTTGTAAATCATTTTGACCATTTTTCATTTTCAGTGTGTATTTTGCTTCAGTCCTTTGTTTTTATTTCTCTGCAGCATCTTGAAATGCCTCCCGAATATTTATTCAACAAATCCATCCAATGTTGCATCATCTGAATACTATGCAGAGCCTTTTAAAATTATTGTCAAGGAAGAGCCTCCAGATGACTATGAATATAACCATGTAGCAAACCCAGTAATCCTTGATTGTGATGGACTAAAATGTAAAGATGAGAAGGAATTTTCAGATTCAGAAGGATGGGATGGTGGAACTAAGTGTGATTTACAAAATAAAACTATGAACAAAAGCTCCATCAATGAAGTGGATGGAACTTCATCTGCAGCTGCCAAACAGCCACTAATCAGTCCTATAGGAGTAGCTAAATGCCTCCAGAATATTTATTCAACAAATCCATCCATTGTTGCATCATCTGAATGCCATGAAGAGCCTTTTAAAATTATTATCAAGGAAGAGCCTCCAGATGACTATGAATATAACCATGCAGCACACCCAGTAATCCTTGATTGTGATGGACTAAAATGTAAAGAAGAGAAGGATTTTTTAAATTCAGAAGGATGGTACCGTGGAACTAATTGTGAGTTACAAAATAAAACTACGAGCATAAGCTCCATCAATGAAGTGAATGCAATTTCATCTGCAGTTACCAAACCGCCACTAATCAGTCCTGTAGGAGTATTTAAATGCCTCCCGAATATTTATTCAACAAATCCATCCAGTGTTGCATCATCTGAATACCATGAAGAGCCTTTTAAAATTATTGTCAAGGAAGAGCCTCCAGATGACTACGAAGATAACCATGTAGTAAACCCAGTAATCCTTGATTGTGATGGACTAAAATGTAAAAAAGAGAAAGAATTTTTAGGTACAGAAGGATGGGATGGTGAAACTAATTGTAATTTACAAAATAAAACTCGGAACAACAGTTCCATTAATGAAGTGGATGCAACTTTATCTGCAGTTACCAAGCAGCCACTAATCAGTCCTATAGGAGTAGATAAAGCCAAAATGCTGAGTGTGGAAAGTACCAAAGTACCTGCAGTTTATTTTGAGCCATGCAGTTTTTCAAACGGCACCGTAAAATTATCTGAACTGCCACAACAGCTACTGTCTTCTTGTCAGTGGAAACGGGGACCAATACCCATAGCTCTCCAGTCCCCCAATTCTTCAAAAAAACCTACCCATTCATCTAGCTCTGCTGAAAATTCTCAAGTGGAGAATGCACATTCAAAATCCGTATGCTCCAGACACAAAGAAAGTAGCTCTGCATCAGAAAAAAATGTGAATAAAACCAGTACTTCCACAGTTTCAAATAATCCAACTGCTTCACATGGTACGCCCCCTGAGAAAACCTCTGGAGAAGGTTTCAGATTTTGTAAGATGAAATATACAGAAAAGGCATTCAATTCTGGGAACTGGGGAACTCCACAGGTACGTGGTGGCTACAGTGCATTCTATCTTTTAAAATTTAATGCAGTTACTCATCTGAGCTATTCTGACCGCACCTCCCAAACCAATTCTCTGTACCACTGAGAAAGACATGGGCAGTAGTATCTGGTGTGATGCTCAAACCCCAAGCACAGCATCTACAATGACATAAAGTTGAAGAACTTGTACATGCTCATTAAATTAGTCCTATTCCAACCTCATTCTCAATTTGAGCATCTCAGTGAATGGACATGTTTTGAAAGCCTGTAGCTTGATGGGTTTCATGGCGATTGATAGACTGAGCTTGTGGCATTCCAGAGCTCTCCATACATCCCTTGGCCATCAGCTGGTGTGCGACCAACCAATCATATGTTTATCATTGATTGAAAATTAAAAAAACATACTGTAAGTTTGAAGAAAAAACACAATGCTGCAAAAAAAGGCCGCAGGCAACATCTGTGGAGAGAGAAATAGTTAACATTTCAGGCAAAAGACTCCCGATTAGGAGGAGAAACAAGAATCTGTAGATGCTGGAATCTTGGGCAAAACATGAAGTGCTGGAATAACTCAGCGGGTTAGACAGCATATCTGGAGAAAAGGAATAGGTGACGTTTCGTGTTGAGTCCGTTCTTCAGACTGAGTCTGGGACAGGGAAAAGAGAGGTACAGACGGTGATGTAGAGAGTGATATAGAACGAGTAAATTAAAGATATGCAAAAAAGTAACGATGATTAAAGGAAACAGGCCATTGTTAGCTGTGTGTTAGGTGAAAACGCGTTACACAGGTTTAATCCAGCATCTGCAGTTCCTTACTACACGTGGTTTATCAAGTACTTGGCTCAAGGTCTTGTGCAGAGCAGAAAGGCCTTGCACATTAGAACGAGTACAGACAATGTGACCCAACAAGATGACTTTAAAGCTGGTACAACTTAGATGGGGAAGGGATGGAGAGAAAGGGAATGCAAGGGTTACTTGAATTTATAGAAATTAATTATACCACAGTTGTAAGCTGCCCAAGCAAAATATGAGATGGTGATCCTACAATTTGCATTTGGCCTCACTCTGACAGAGGAGGACACCTACAACAGAAAGATCACTGTGGGAATAGGAAGGGGAATTAAAGTGATTGGCAACCGGGAGATGAGACAACTGAGGCCAACTGAGCGAGATATTCAGCAAAATGATTGCCCAGTCTACATTTGGTATCGCCAATATACACGAGTCCACACCTTGAACATCGGACACAGTAGATCAAATCAAAATCAGAATCACAGCAGTTTTCTCTTCCTTTGTCCACCTCTTAAGGTCGAGACATGTCTGAAGAATGGTCTCGACCCACAACGTCGCCCATTCCTTCTCTCCAGAGATGCTTCCCAAAGATACTAGAGCAAGAGCAAGATAGTTCACTCGGCGAAAAAGCCATAGTAGGTCATGGGTAATTGTTTTCCGCCATCTTAGTGCTGCTCCTCCAATTTGCGGTGGGACTTACTCTGGCCATGGAGGAGGCCCAGGACACAAACGTCTGATTTGGAATGGGAGGGGAATTAAAGTGATGAGCCACTAGGAGATCTAGTTGGTTAATGTGAACTGTGCGGAGGTGTTGGGTGAAGCGATCGACAAGCCAGCACTTGGTCTAACTACGGGACTAGATCCCAATATTCCCCCAACACAGAGAGGAATGTCGACACCATAGGGCTACCGATTTTTTTTTTTGTCCAGAATTAGTGGAGTTAATAGGTTTAAATTGTTTAGTGACTTTCTCGCAATGCTTGAAGCGCTTGTGTTAAATTCCTTCCGATTTATTAGAGCAACAGCTGAGATGTATCATATGCACCCAAGTGCCTATTGGATTGGTAGACGGATGGACTAATGTGCTAGACAGAAAATGCTGGACTAACTCAACGGGACAAGCAGCACCTCTGGCAGGGAGGAAAACATTTTAAAAGAAAATTAACTGAATTATGAATTTGGTAGATGAGTTCTATCACACACGCACGCGCGCGCTAGGCATTACGGAAGTTGGAGTCGTTTTCCCAAAATGGCGGAGGTTCCACTCCGCTGCGTGCTCCACGTCAGTCCATTGGATTTTGCAGGAATGGTCTATCTTCGCCTTCTACGGTCTTTGATGCTTCCTGTCCCACTGAGTTACTCCAGCTTTTTGTGTCTATCTTCATCTTAATTTCTTTAATTTTTTTCAGACGTTTTCATAACGTCTTCCAACATGTAAGTTCTGATATGTTTGCTGTTCATCTCAAAGTGCTTTGATTTGTTTTGCAGGATGCCTTGCAATCCCACCTGGTTGAACATGTACCACAAGACCCGAGCAATCCCATTCATCCGTCAGGTAGTAGCTACACAAAGTTTATTTAGTCTCTGCTGAACAGTAAAGCCATCAGTTATACATATCTAAATTTAATGTTTTAGTAATGTTATTTTTTCCTTTTTACATTTAAAGGGAACTACCAGATGTGCACTTCAGCTTGGCCATCCAACCTGAATCGAAGGAAACAGAATTTTGGTTCGTTACTAGGTAATAAATTGTTTTTGAGTTGAGTTCGATCCAACTGGCTCTTCGAGGTATTGGTATTAGCACTGGCTCTGCTCCCATATTGTCTCCTTAAAGCATATTGGTCCACAGAGTTGTGATGAGGCCCTGGATTGTCAAGCTGGTGCTTATCACTGGATGGTCAAGTTAATGTACAGGGTATCTTTAAAGTGGTAGGGCCTCTGAATGAAAAAAGTAGATCTTCTGTCAATTTCCCATGCAGGGCCACTCAAGAATGATGTGAGGCACAGGCGAATGCAGGCGGCCAGTGGTGTCAGCCACAGATGCACCAAGTAGCTCTACCTCAGAGTGCCTTCTGCTTCAGCGAGTGTTCTTGATCACTCTGAGCTTTGCATCAGATAGCAGAGTATGCCACTAGCGGTACCACTTACCTCTCCGATTGCTGAAAAAGTGCCGTGCAAGCCCTGGCGGGGGCAACAGTGCCCTCCCAAATATTAGGCATTGCCAAATATGATGGCTGGTGTTATGCATTCCACAGCCAGACAGATGCTTATGGCGAGAGCTAGGCTACTGACACATTGCTAGTGTAAATTCATATATGAAGACGTTGGGTTGAGTATCAAAAAAATTCACATCCAATGTTAATGGTAATAGCATTGGTTTATTATTTTTATGTGTACCAAATAAAACCTTTTATTTGTGTACAATGCAGGTAAATCATATCCACAAAAGAGAAAAATAAATGTGAATACAGGACATATAGTGTTACAATAACAGAGAAAGTGTACATTAAAAGGGCCTCCGCAAAATAGATTGGAACACCGGGAATTCATCGCTAGTATATGAAAGATTTGTTCAAGAGTCTAATAATGTCTGGGAAGAAGAGTTCATGAATCTGGTGCTACATGGTTTCAAGCTTTAGTATCTTCTGGCAGAGGGGTGAGGAGAGAATGCCTGCAATGTGACAGGACCTTGATTGTGTTGGCTGCTATCCGGAGGTAGCGTGAAATGGAATTGATGATGGGGAGTTGGAGGGTTGGGGGCAAGACTGGTTTGGGTGATGGACTGGGCTGCATTCATAAATCTTCGGGAGGGCAGTTGGCATACCAATCTGTGATGCATGCACATTGGATGCTTTCTATAGTGCAACTGTAGAAGTTGGTAAGAGTCATTGAAGACATGCCAAATTTCCTTGGCCTTCTGAGAAAGCGGCGGAATTGGTCTGCTTTATTGGCATTAGCATCAAAGTGATTGGATAAATTTACGATATTTGCACCCAGGAACTTGAAGCTCACAAACATCTTTACTTCAGCATCCTTGATACATACTGGAGCATGTTTTGAAGCCCGCATCCTGAAGTCAGTGAATACCTTTTTCATTTGGCTTGTGTTGAGGCAGAGGATGTTTATCTTAGCACTATGTTACTAAGTTCTGTACCTCCTTCTTGTACTCCATCTCATAGTTTGAGATCCAGCCACTGCAATGATGTAATCTGCGAACTTGTAAATGGAGTTAGAGCAATATTTTTCCACAGAGTCGCGACTCTATATGGCCTCAACTACAACGCCGGCAGTGTGTTCCATCCTGTGTTTTAAAAATAAATTGCCTGATGTATTATCTTTAAACTATGCCTCTCGCATAAAGCTATGCCCACTAGTATCCTGGGAAAAGGGTTTTGACTGTCTACTCTATGTAAGCCTCTTATGTAATCAGGTCGCCCTGCACCTGTGGTATTCCAGAGAAACAATCCAAGGATGTTCAACCTCTCCTTATAGCTAATAGAAACATAGAAAATAGGTGCAGGAGTAGGCCATTCGATCCTTCGAGCCTGCACCGCCATTCAATATGATCATGGCTGATCATCCAACTCGGTACCCTGTACCTGCCTTCTCTCCATACCCCCTGATCCCTTTAGCCACAAGGTCCTAAAAGATTTCCCCTTTATCCTTAAACTGTCCCAACATCGGGAACAATCTTCCTGCATCTAGCCTGTCCAACCCCTTAAGAATTTTGTAAGTTTCTATAAGCTCCCCCCTGAATCTTCTAAATTCTAGCGAGTACAAGTCGAGTCTATCCAGTCTTTCTTCATATGAAAGTTGACATCCCAGGAATCAGTCTGGTGAACCTTCTCTGTACTCCCTCTATGGCAAGCACGTCCTTCCTCAGATTAGGAGACCAAAACTGTACGCAATACTCCAGGTGTGGTCTCATCAAGACCCTGTACAACTGCAATAGAACCTCCCTGCTCCTATACTGAAATCCTTTTGCTATGAATGCTAACATACCATTCGCTTTCTTCACTGCCTGCTGCACCTGCATGCCTACTTTCAATGACTGGTGTACCATGACACCCAGGTCTCGTTGCATCTCCTCTTTTCCTAATCGACCACCATTCAGATAATAGTCTACTTTCCTGTTTTTGCCACCAAAGTGGATAACCTCACATTTATCCACATTATACTGCATCTGCCATGCATTTGCCCACTCACCCAGCCTATCCAAGTCACCTTGCAGCCTCCTAGCATCCTCCTCACAGCTAACACTGCCCCCCAGCTTTGTGTCATCCGCAAACTCGGAGATGTTGCATTCAATTCCCTCTTACAAATCATTAATATATATTGTAAATAGCTGGGGACCCAGCACTGAGTCTTGTGGTTCCCCACTAGTCACTGCCTGCATTTCTGAAAAGGACCCGTTTACTCCTACACTTTGCTTCCTGTCTGCCAGCCAGTTCTCTATCCACATCAATACTGAACCCCCAATACCGTGTGCTTTAAGTTTGTATGCTAATCTCTTATGTGGGACCTTGTTGAAAGCCTTCTGAAAATCCAGATATAACACATCCACTGGTTCTCCCTTATCCACTCTACTAGTTACATCGTCGAAAAATTCTATAAGATTCGTCACAGATGATTTACCTATCGTAAATCCATGCTGACTTTGTCCAATGATTTCACCACTTTCCAAATGTGCTGCAATCCCATTTTAAATAACTGACTCTAGCAGTTTCCCCATGTTAGACTAACTGGTCTGTAATTCCCCGTTTTCTCTATACCTCCCTTTTTTAAAAGTGGGGTTACATTAGCTACCCTCCAATCCACAGGAACTACTCCAGAATCTAAAGAGTTTTGAAAAATGATCACTAATGCATCCACTATTTGGGGCTACTTCCTTAAGCACTCTGGGATGCAGCCTATCTTGCCGTGGGGATTTATCGGCCTTTAATCCATTCAATTTACCTAACACCACTTCCCGGCTAACCTGGATTTCACTTAGTTCCTCCATCTCATTTGACCCTCGGTCCCCTGCTATTTCCGGCAGATTATTTATGTCTTCCTTAATGAAGACAGAGCCAAAGTAGTTATTCAATTGGTCTGCCATGTCCTGGTTCCCCATGATCAATTCACCTGTTTCTGGCTGCAAGGGACCTACATTTGTTTTAGTTGATCTTTTTCTCTTCACATATCTATAAAAACTTTTGCAGTCAGTTTTTATGTTCCCTGCCAGTTTTCTTTCATAATCTATTTTTCGTTTCCTAATTAAGCCCTTTGTCCTCATCTGCTGGACCCTGGATTTCTCCCAGTCCTCTGGTAGGCTGTTTTTTCTGGCTAACTTGTATGCTTCATCTTTTGTTTCGATAATATCCCTGATTTCCCTTGTTATCCACGGACGTACTATCTTCCCTGATTTATCCTTTTGCCGAACTGGGATGAACAATTGTTGTAGTTCATCCATACAGCCTTTAAATGCCTTCATTTGCATATCGACCGTCAACCCTTTAAGAATCAATTGCCAGTCTATCTTGGCCAATTCACGTCTCATATCCTCAAAGTTAACTACTTTCTTTAAGATCAGAACCCTTGTTTCTAACTTAATTATGTCACTCTCCATCCTAATGAATTCAACCATATTATGGTCACTCTTGCCCAAGGGGCCGCGCACAAGACTGCTAACTAACTCTTCCTCATTACTCAATACCCAGTCTAGAATAGCCTGCTCTCTCGTTGGTTCCTCTACATGTTGGTTTAGAAAACTATCCTGCATACATTCAAGAAATCCTCTTCCTCAGCACACCTGCCAATTTGATTCACCCAATCTATATGTAGATTGAAGTCACCCAGTATAACTCTTTTACCTTTGTTGCACACATTTTTAATTTCCTGTTTGATGCCATCCCCAACTCCACTACTACTGTTAGGTGGCCTGTACACAACTCCCACTAGCGTTTTCTGCCCCTTAGTGTTTCGCAGATCTACCCATATCGATTCTACATCCTCCAAGCTATTGTCCTTCCTTTCTATTGCGTTAATCTCTAACCAACAATGCTACCCCACCTCCTTTTCCTTTCTGTCTATCCCTCCTGAATATTGAATATTCCTGGATGTTCAGCTTCCAGCCTTGGTCACCCTGGAGCCATGTTTCCGTGATCCCAACTATATCATAGGCATTAATAGCTATCTGCACATTCAACTCATCCACCTTATTACGAATGCTCCTTGCATTGAGACACAAAGCCTTCAGGCTTGTTTTTATAACACACCCCTTATACAATTATGTTGAAAAGTGGCCCTTTTTGATTTTTGCCCTGGATTTGTCTGCCTGCCACTTTTACTTTTCACATTGCTACCTATTGTTTTTACCCTCTTTTGCACCCCTCTGTCTCTGCTCACACATTTAAGAAACCCACCACCTCTTATTCTCTGTTTATTATCTTTTTCTTCTTTTCCCCCCTTCATGTTGGGTCTGAGTGCTTCCCTTCTCTGCCTCCTGCCTCACACACTAGCTTTCTAGCTTTCTCTATTTGAGTCCCTCCTCCCAACCGTTCTAGTTTAAAGTCTCCCCAGTAGCCTTTGCAAATCTCCCCGCCAGGATATTGGTTGCCCCTTGTGTTCATGTGCAACCCGTCCTTTTTGTACAAGTCACACCTTCCCCAAAAGAGGTCCCAATGATCCAGAAACTTGAATCCCTGCTCACTGCACCAGTCCTTCAGCCACGCATTTATCCTCCACCTCGCTCCATTCCTACTCTCACTGTCGCGTGGCACAGGCAGTAATCCTGAGATTGTTACCTTTGGGGTCCTTTTCCTTAACTCTTCCTAACTCCCTAAATTCTCCTTTCAGGACCTCTTCTCTTTTTCTACCTATGTCATTGGTACCTATATGTACCACGACCTCGGGCTCCTCTCCCTCCCATTTCAGAATATCTTGGACACGTTCAGACACATCCCAGACCCTGGCACCAGTGAGGCAAACTACCATCTGGGTCTCCCGACTGCGTCCACAGAATCTCCTGTCTGACCCCCTAACTATAGAGTCCCCTATTACTACTGCCCTCCTCTTCTTTTCCTTACCCTTCTGAGCAACAGGGCCGGTTTCTGTACCTGAGGCCCGGCCGCTGTCGCTACCCCCAGGTAGGCAGTCCCCTCCCAACAGTACTCAAACAAGTACTTATTGCCAAGGTGTACCTCAACTGGGGTACTCTCTAGTCCCTGCCTCTGCCCCTTGCCCCTCCTAACCGTGACCCACTTGTCTGTCTCCTGTGGTCTTGGAGTGACCACCTCTCTGTAACTCCTCTCTATGACCTCCTCACTCTCCCTGACCAGATGGAGGTCATCGAGCTGCTGCTCCAGGTTCCTAATACGGTCCCTTAGGAGCCCCATCTCGATGCACCTGGCGCAGATGTGGACGTCTGGAGGGCTATCAGACTCCATGACCTCCCACATCTGACATCCAGAACAGTAAACTGCCCTGGCCCTCATTTTCACCCCTTACCCAGGACGAAATCAGCAGGGATCTGACTCCCAATCAGCTGCTTCCTCTAGTCCGCTTCTACCAATCAGCAGCTTCCTCAAGCCCACTTGTTTTGAACTGCAAATGGAATGTTACAGATTTGTGTACTCCAATGGTTCCTGGGCCTCTGGAAAGCAAATGTCCTAATTCAGGAGATTCTGGTAAATCTCCTGCAAGCCTCCACATCCTTCCTGTAAAGGGGTGACCAGAACTTGCGTGCAGTACTCCAAATGCGGTCTAACCGAAGTCTTATAAAGCTGCATCATGACTTCCTGACTTTTGTACTCATTGCCCCAACCAATGAAAGTAACCATATCATATGTGTTTTTACACTCTACTTGTGTTGCCACTTTCAGGAGAGTTGTGGATTTGGATCCCAAAACCCCTCTGTACATCCCTCTGTATTCTGTCATACTGTTAGGGGTCATGTCATGCTATTTGTAGGGGGCGCTGCTCTGGCAGCAGCCATGTCAGCAGCGCGTCAGTTTTTTCAAACTTTTTTTATTTTTTAGTATGTTTTAAAGTATGTATTTAATGTTCCTTCGTGTGTTTTGTGTGGGGGGGTAAGGGGGAAACCGCTTTGGTCGCCTCCTCCATGGAGAGGCGAGTTTTTCCAGGTCGCCTCCCCCGTGGCCTAACATCAAGGATCAGCGCGGCCTTTCCCGGAGACACGCCCGGGGCTTCAGCGGTGGGCGCAGCGTGGACTCTCGTTGTGGAGCGGGTGAGCCCTCACTGGAGGGGAGCGCTCCTTTTCGCTGGCCCAGTGCTGCCGGCAGCCTGACGCGCCAGAGTTCCAGCTGGCGCGGCGTCTACAGCCCGGGATCCCTCATGGGGGACCCGGGGGAAGAAGAAGCCATCACTGCCGGCCCGCTGCCAACTTCTACCGCGGGTCCGGCATGGACTCACCATCACCCCTGGAGGGGAGCTTCGACCGCCGGCCCTGCAGTCTACGGTGCTTCTGGCTGGGGCGGAGTCTTTAAATCTCGACCGATCGGCCTACACCATCTTAAAGCCGCGGTCACCAGTGAGGAAGTGCCGATCCTGGACTGACTCTGGACTCTGGTCCTGTCCACGGGGGGGAAATGGAGGAGGACTGGCCAAATTTTGTGCCTTCCACCAAAGTGATGAATGCTGTGGTGGATGTTTGTGTTACAGTTTTATTGTGGTTGTGTGTTCTTTATTATTGTACTGCTGCTGACAACCCAAATTTCCATCGACCCTGGTTGTGTGGCAAAAAATTATATCTAAATTATATCTAAAATTATATCTAAATCTAAATGCCATTAATTGTATATTTTCCCCATACTTTTTATCTCCCGAAGTTCAATAACTCGCAACTGTTTTTAGATTTTATTTTTCCCTATGTATAATCATCATGCATATTGAGTTGTGTACTTTGCATTTTTTTAGCAGATCCCCAAGAAAGTGAAGAGGAATTTGAACAGCTGGAAGAGCAGTTGCTTGAGGACCTTAGTCATTTAGACCGCAAAGTTATTATGCACCCATTGCTTGAAGGAGGTGAATGTTTGACATTGAATGGGGATTTGTTCCAATGTGCTTGTTCAAGAGTCAAGAGTAATTTATTGGTCCCATATAGATCAAAGGGATTCTTACTTGCAGCAGCATGACAGAATATGTAAACATAGTATGCTGTAAACAAGATAATAAACGAGAGATTAAAAGTTCAGTATGTATGATATATTTGTTTAAATATTTAAAAAAAAATTAAAATTGATCAAATTTGAAAGATGCATCAAAGTAGTATAATGAAATTGGACTTGCTAATTCCTTTCATGTTAGTTTTCCAGTTGTTACATTATAATACAAAGGATGTGAACCATAACTTAGTTGGAGCTATCATTAATAAACCTTTTAATAACTGCATGTATTCCCCCTACAGCTGGTCTTAAGCCAAATTCCTTGCTGTCAACAGTCAACCTGAAACGCTTAGGAGTGGTCATTTCACCTTCATCGGCTTCAATTGTTAGACCTGCTCAAAGAACTTTCTTAGTACTTTCTCCAATCAAACAAGTCCAAGAACCTTTAGGTGAGAAAAGAACACTTCAGTGGAAAATTCACTCATTCATCTGATCGATTTAGGAAAATTCACTCTTTTGAGCGATTAAGGAAAAATTGTCTATTAACATGGATTATGTGACCCATGATTTCAAAAAACCCCATCTAGATCAGTATTTCTGATCTTGATACTTCCAAAATATGGCTATAGAAATTAAGCTTGCATGTCTTCGGAAGATCGTAGTTCTACTTTAGAGATGAGATTGAAAACAATCCTTGTTTCTAAGGCTAAAACATTGATTACGTGACAACAGTTTTAGAATAAACCGTTGACCAAGCCCCTTCCCCATGTCACACACTCGCCCTTCCCCATGTCACACACTCGCCCTTCCCCATGTCACACACTCACCCTCCCCGTCACACACTGCAACCTTCACACATTTCTCTTCCCCCCCCCATTTCACATGCTGCCCCCATGTCACACACTACCCCGTCACGCACTTGTACCCCTCCTCCCATTCACACACTCCAACCTCTCCTCCGTCACACACTCCCTCGCCCGCCCGTCACACACTCCCCCGCCCTTCACACACTGAATGGTTCCCAACTGATGGGTTCCTGCTGTGACACACTCCCTGGTCACACACTCAACCCCGTCACACACTCAACCCCGTCACACACTCAACCCCGTCACACACTCAACCCCGTCACGCACTCAACCCCGTCACGCACTCAACCCCGTCACGCACTCAACCCCGTCACGCACTCAACCCCGTCACGCACTCAACCCCGTCACACACTCCACCCCGTCACGCACTCAACCCCGTCACGCACTCAACCCCGTCACGCACTCAACCCCGTCACGCACTCAACCCCGTCACGCACTCAACCCCGTCACGCACTCAACCCCGTCACGCACTCAACCCCGTCACGCACTCAACCCCGTCACGCACTCAACCCCGTCACGCACTCAACCCCGTCACACACTCAACCCCGTCACGCACTCAACCCCGTCACGCACTCAACCCCGTCACGCACTCACACCCCCGTCACACACTCCCTGCCCCTTGTCACACACTACCTCCTCTCCCCGTCACACACACACCACACCCCCCCCCCACTCCCCGTCACGCCACTCCACCCCCCCCCCCCCCCCCCCCCCCCCCCCCCCCCCCCCGCCCGTCACACACTCTCCCCCCCCCCGGGACATGCTGGGAGCTAAAGAGGAGCTGTAGGGACAGGTGTTATGTCTCTTGTAGTTGCATGAAGTGTCCAGGGAGAGACGTGATTTTGTATCCTTTTATTACCACCTCCCATAAAATGGCCAAATACCCCCCTCACCTGAATCCACCTTGCTTTTCCAGCTTTCTTTCCCCATCCCCCTCTGTCTGAAGAAGGGTCTGTCCATTCTCTCCACAGATGCTGCCTGACTCACCAAGTTTCTCTAGCACCTTGTTATTTGCTCATAAAATCATAGTGCCTGATCTATTCCATACTGAGGCATTCTTCAATATTTACCAATACCAGGTTGTGCATCATTAAAATTAGCTGGCAGTGTAAAGTTCATATCATCCCTACATTTCAGTCCCCTTGTTTGGGATCATTGTTCATCAGCCATTCTTATATACTTTTTCGAAGGCTGGTTAATTTATCTTTATAGAAATATTGAACTGATGCAAAGAAACTTGGAGTGGTGAAACTTGGAATTGATCGTTTTCTGAGGAGTTGTAAACAGTCAAGGGAGGATCTTCTACACAAGTTGCTTAAATATTTTGAAGTGTTCATAAGTTATGGTTCTGATTTTCTCCAGCAGAGTCCACAGGCTTATTTGATCAACAAGAATCAATGCTTTTCAATCTGGCTGTTTATTTACTTCGCCTTCCTTTCTGTTCCCTTTTGTTCTCTATTCTTGCCGACATACCATTTTACTGCAGATTTAGCTGAAAAACTAGAAATCTCAGTCCAGTGATTTACACTCTTTATTTTACTTGCTTTGCTCAGATAAAGGAGTGTAAACTAATTCTTGAAATTCTTGAAAGGAGTGTCAAATAATTGTCTCTCTACCTACATTTACAGACTGAATATGCGTTTTAGGGAAAAAGAAAGCATGCTCGGTCCTAACCACAATTTTTTAAAACCAGGTTTTAAAATAATTGATAAATGTATTAGCAAAAATTTTTATTTTAAAATGTTACCTTTTTCATCTTCAAACTTTATGTCATTGTTGCTGACGCAATATCTTTAGATTTGAAATTGTTCTGCAATAACGATATAAGTAGAGATGGTCTTTATATGTTTAAAAATAATATTTGAATATTCCACAGAAGAAGTTTCCTTTGTTTCAAGAACAGGAAAAACAAATGATTTCACAAAGTTGAAGGGTTGGAAGCAAAAGCTTGTACAACAATCAGGATCTTCTACTTCCAAGCAGACCGAAACAAGTAAGTTTAAAAATAGGTGCACCCCAGTGACATTGTATAATTGAGTAAAGTTTCAATTCTTAACCCAGTGGAGCAGGTCACCCTATCCCAAGGGCTGTTTTTTCTGTTGGTCAATGGTCTCTCAAAATGAATGTGCTCCATGACAACATTTTAGCATTGAGGCACCAAATTTGATAACTATCATTGTGTTCCTCTCAATTCTGCTTTTAAAGGACTTCAGATACTGACTACCCTGTCCCTTTTGCCCCTTTTATTTCTCTCCTCTCCACCCCTCCTCCATGTCAACCCGATGAGGAGAAAAAGGAATTGCTAAATTTACTTATTGTCCCTAAGTCTCTTGTTAGATTATGTTGATGCATCCTTCGAGCTAAGAACCTGCAGATATACAGGTGCACAACCTTTTACCCGAAAGCCTTGGGACCAGACACTTTTCGTAATTCAGAATTTGTCGGTCTTCGGAATGGAAATTTTTTAGCGTAGATTTTAATGGCTGGCTAAATGGTAGGGTGCTCGGCTCATATCCGCAAGGTCGCGAGTTTGCGCCTTGATCCCGGCAGTTACTCGGTCGCGTGTTTGAGTCTTCAATGTAGTTTTTTTCTTGCAGAATAAATGTTTGTATGAAATGCAGTGTAGGAGAGGTGTACTGACTGTGGGCAGAACTTTGGAAGTGATTGCCCACCAGTCTAAAAAGCCGCTGTGTCTCCCTGTCCCTGGGATAGTAGGGGGCGATCAAACAGCACAATACCCCCCTCCCCCTCCAGCTCCAGAGGAATCCTCTCCCCGATGGGCCGCTACGGCGACAAGTGGCAGTTTGCCCACAGCCCGAGCTGCGCCACCCCAAGAACAAGATGTACCTTGCACACCATCCGCTTCTGCCCATACGTGTTCCCCTGGAGTTGGAGCGGGGCTGGGCTGGAGTTGCTGCTGGCTGTGGGTCTCTGGGATCTCCATGCTTGCAGTGGGCCTGGGGGTCGCTGTCCCGTTGGTCCTGACGTCTCCGGCCACCCCCCTGGACTGGAGCTGAGACTGGGAACTGTACCGCCCTTGCCCCCTCCCTCTGCAACTGCAAACAACCCCACTCTCCTGCAAGGGCAGTACAGTTCCCGGAGGATAGACTAGGAATTTTTTATTGCCACATGTGACTAAGCACAGTGAGATTCTTTGCTTTCATACACAATGTTTACAAATAGCAGCCACCCACAGCGCTGACAAGGTTACAAAGCAAGTCATGGCAGTCCCACCACCCCGCGTCCTCCTTTGTTCTTCCCCTCTCCCCTCACGGTGGTCCTCCACACGGGTCCTCCATTGATCTTCCCCTCTCCCTCACGGTGGTTCTCTACGCTCTCATCGACCGCGGGTCGACCCGCGAGGCTTCACCACCGCCGAGGTCCCGTCGTTGCGAGGCCTCACTGCTCCGCCGAGGCACCACCCCTGTCAGCGCCCCACTTCACGCCTCCAAGGTGCCAACCTGGGCTCCAGCCGCGCGCTCCGTCGGACACTTCGCCCAACCCAGGCTTCTACCCACGAGGCCCTGGCTGGGCCCCAACCTGAGCTTCCACGCGGCAATCCGGGAGGTCGCGGTGCCTCGATAAAGGGTTCCTGCTGCGTTCCCAGTCCACAGCCGCGGCCCGTCGGCAGGCCTTACTGTTTGTCTTCATCCAAAGGCAAAACTTTTCCAGAGTTATTTTGCTGAGTGTGTAGCATTAGCTATGTTAGCAAATTGCACACTTGTCAAAAAATAGATGTGAAGTGGTGAGGGAACTGAGTTTTAATATTATATACTTCAGTTGATGATAATTTGTTTGGATGGTGCACTAAAAAATTAATATTGCTTTGTGATCTGTTCTAGGTGCAAAACCAGAGTACTCCTTAAAAAATAGTTCTGTTTTCTCAAGTGACAAATTGGATGAATACCTGGAAAAGGAAGAGAAAATTATTGAACAGCGTGCTGCTCTGAGCGTGAGCAAAACATCAAAAGTTGTATGTCAAATTTCCAAAGACAGCAAGCAGATTGAGATGACATCGGGACCTGTCTCGGATAGCAAAGATCAGAAGTCCGCAAACAATGCAAAGGTGGCCTCGACACCAACCACATCAGCAGCTAAAACCAATTTGCGGCTGTCCTTTGCACCCACAAGACTTCCTGGGTTATCCAAAAAGCAGATTGAGTTAATGAATCTGGAGAATGGTGCCCTCTGGGTTGTGAAACCCTGGACTTGCATCACAGAGGAGCGAGCAGATGCATCCCTTGTTCCTCTGGTAACAGCACAGGTACTGGTTTTGTATTACATTGAACATAGCTGAGGAAAGTGTTTTACTAAAGCACTTGAAGGATGCAAACTTCAAGGAAAGTGGCTAGATCAATTCAGAATTGTGATACCGCTCTTTTTTCATGATAGAATAGTTTATGTAGCCTTGGGACAAAAAGATAAAATATTTTAACTGAGTTTTACAACAAAACTAATATGAACATGACATGGGAGAGAAAGAGCAAGTCATATATTTCCTTGAGTCAGTTTTGCCATTCAGCAACCTAGTGTCTGATCTAATTTTTGTGGTAGGATGGTTCTGTTGCCTGGGAAAAAATTGCCGCTGAATCTGGAGGTGTGCGTTTTCACACTTCTATACCTTTTGCTTGATAGTAGGGCAGAGAGGAGGGAGTGGCCAGGGTGCGTGATGTCCTCGATTATGCTGCTGGCCTTGCTGAGGCAGCGTGAGGTATAAATAGAGTTAATAGAAGGGAGGTTGGTTTGTGTGATAGTCTGGGCTGCGTCCACAGTTCGCTGCAATTTCTTGCGACTTTGGATGGAGCTGTTCCTAAACCAAGCTGTGATGCATCCCAATAAAATGCTTTCTATGGTGTACCTGTAGAAGGATGCACATTCTAGGATGTTGACATTACTGGCAATGCCAGCCGTTATTGTTGTATCACTTGGTGTTCCTGAACATGGGAGCCAGCCGACTACATTAGGACCCTGGATTGCATATTGGCAAGATTACGATTAATTAGATGCCTTTTAACAACAATTTTATTTGCAAGGTTTCTGTTATGAAACAATTTTTTTAATCCTAAATGTTATTTCATTACTTTAATTAAAATTTGATTATTGGTATAGTGATAGTCAAACTCTTGTTTCTTCACCTGAAGACTAAGACTCTGGAAACTGCCAAGAAACCCAACTACAGCTTCTGGTAATTGGTTGTAAAATATATTGATTGGCCTGCGTTTGAGAAAGGCACTATAAAGAAAAGGCATTTTTATATGGATTTTAGTTGGAAAAACTACTTTTGAGCAGTTTTAATGTTGGAAATGGTACAAAGCGCACCAAGTTTTGTTCCAATCGCTGAAATATTAGAAAAGTTAAAGGTTTCAAAAATCGTGAGATCAGCAGATTGGTCTTCTAGCCTGTTAGTAACCATGAAGATAACACCCGTTCCGGCACCCACGTAGAATAAAACCCTGGAGGTGGGGCTGAGTCCGTGAGTAGCATGTAGGCAGACAGCTGCGACCAACCCCACCCCCTCCCCCCCTCATCCCCCCCCCCCCCCCCCCCCCATCCCATTTTAGTGTTAGGCTACATAAAAAAAGATGTGCGGTTTACAAAAAATGTAATAGGAGATTAATAGAAATAAGTTGGGTCAGTAGCAAGACTGAATCTTTTTAATTATACAGTTTTTCACAGATTTAGAAATCTTTGTTAAATAAACTTTTGAGTAGAATTATTTGTGTCCGTTTTGCTTTCTTTACAGGAAAACAGTAAGGGAAATAACAGCGGAACAGTTACAGCATGCAAGTTGAACAGGTGTAGGAACTCTGCTACCATAGAAGGTAAAAATATGTCATGTAAATTAACTTGTCTCAATATTGGTACATATCTTGTACATCATCAGGTTGTTCCATGTCATATGGTACTTACAGGCTTTTCGTGGCACTTACAGGCTTTTCGTATCATAAATTTGGCAAGCAAGTTTAAGCACCCATTTTCTTATATATCAGTAAACTCCCACAAAGTAGAATTTCCCCTGCAAATCTGAGCTCCTCCTCTGACCTTGCATCTGCAGGCCATCAATGTAAATGGTGCCAACCTAAGTACGCTGAATTTGACAGATAAATTGCGGGAGGTGCATTATACTTTAGGCCAATAATCGTACGCTGTTCTCAGACATTATAAGTGTGCTACGGAGGCTCTTAAATGAGATGTACCAGTTCCTTCAAATGATTCAGAAGGTGGATGTTAAAGATATTATGGTGTAAATTGGAATGTTACCACTGTAAATGGCCAACCCTCCCTTTCATCCAACACACAATATTTAAAGGGTCATTTATCTGATCAGAATTTGTGGAATTCACAAGTGGTTGGGTTTCAAAGTTAACCATATTTTATGTTCTGTGAGATATAAATTTCTAACTACCAAAAGATGCCTGTTGATGAGAATAGTCATGGATGAACCAGCCACAGTGACTTTGTAGCCAGCATAGTGTATTCTTTAATGTCAGTTTAGAAGTACAGGCAGTTCCCAGGTATAAATGGTTTCCATTTTTACAGATGTCCGTAAGTCAAATGTTTCTACATCAGAAAATGCGTAAAGATCACTCGCTATTGTAACCATATCTCCACAGTGTTGTCTTGAATGACATCAAAAGCTCCTAATACTGATTGGGGAAAAAAAAAATTATGAAAGTGCAGAGAGAGGAAACTAGGTCTATCGTTCATACCAACCTCTCCCTGCAATGATCAGAGGTAACCAGCTGCTATACAATAACTACTAACACACAGTGCCAAAGAAAAACAAGGTAGCGAGCGTTAATGACTGTTGTCCACCATTACAAAATACGTGGAGGCTGGTCATGGTGCAGATCAACTCCAGCACACCAGACAATTTGATCCACTACAATTCACCTGCTGCTGGAACAGGTGACATCATCTCCCTGGTCTTACTGTCACACCTCAAATATCTGGATATAGGAACACCCATGTCAGATTCCCATTTATTGACTATAGATCTGCCTTGAACAGTATCATCCCAAATAAACTCCTCTCCAAACATCTGGACCTAAATCTCAGGATCTCCCTCCACAACTATATCCTTGACTTCTGACCCATCAGTCTAGAACAACTCCAGATCAGCAAACTCCAATGCGCTATCCCAGAAGATCGGCACACCCCAGTGTGCTCTCCCTTCGTTTATTACCATTACAGACCCTTGGCGCGAAAATACATGGGGTGGGGGGGCAACCCCTACAAGCCAATTATCAATAAGGATTACAAAATATATTAAATTAAAGTTCCATAACCCAATCACAAAACGTCACATAACATAGTTTCGATAGAAAGAACTTTGTGAGAAACAATTCTACGAAATAAAGAAACATTATACCAGGTAAAGTAAACTGTTTGGGTAAGGTCCTTGACCAATCACAAGTAACGGCGCGAAGACTATGCAACATAGTCCGCAACATTATTGTAACCCATCATTTCCCAACCAATCGTAAGCATGCAATTGCAACAGGACCTAGCTCCTTCTGCAAAACCTCATACATATTAACAATTAAAGGCCATCTGGACATCAACCTTTATTCAACCTCGTCCCAAGCTACAGACACTCTGGAGCCATGATCCTCATGGTCTTTGGAGCTTTTGCAAAAGATGACAAGCAGGTTTTACAGAAGCAGAAATCCTCCATTTTGTCAAGCACCCAAAATTTTTGATATTATCACACTCACATTGGTGCAGCCAAATTGTGCTTTAAGTGCATTTACAAGTTTGCAGATGACACCATCACAGTGGGCCTGATTTCAACCAATGACAAGACGAGTACAGGAAGGAGATAGTTTCTCCCTCAAAGTTAGCAGAACGAAAGAGCTTCTCATCAACCAGGAAGTGGAGAGGAGGCCATGCCCAGTACTGAGGTTGAGTTGGTCAGGAGCTTCTTCCCTGCTATTATCAGTTTCTTGAACGGTCCTTTTCATACACTTGACCACTGTTACACGTCAATCAAGAATGCATATCGCTCTGTTCCCCGGGCGGGTCTGGGTCTCTGATCATTGTCTAGTTCACTTTATTCTGACCTACAGGCAGAAACTAAAATCTGCTAAGCCTGTGCTCAGAACAACAAAAAGGTGGACAAGCATGGGCATTGAGAATCTACAATCGTGCTTTGACTGCACAGATTGGAATGTGTTCAGGGAAGTAACCACAAGCCTCAATGAATATACAGACAATGTATCATCATCATGCCAACTTTTGTGAGGACAGTTGCATTCCAACCAGGACCTGGACCTGGTTCACCAACGACAAGCCCTGGTTTACTGCAGAACTCAGACAGCTCCGACAGTCTAAAGAGGAAGCCTACAGGAGCGGGGATGCAGACCTCTACAGGCAGGCAAAGTACAAGCTGAGAAGAGGAATCGGAGCTGCCAAGGAAAAGTACTCTGAGAAGTTGAGAAGCAAATTCTGAGCCAGTGACACTTCTTCAGTTTGGAAGGGCGTGCAAGAAATCATCAGCTACATGAGGAAAGCCCCCCACTCTTTGGACAATTGTCAGCTGACCAACGACCTGTGTGTATTTATTTGTGTGTTTGTGTATAATCACATCTTCTCAACAAAACAACGCAGTAATGGTGACATTTTATTTATTCCGGTAGAGATTTTTCCAGAGGGGTCCGAAATCGCCTTATCTGAAAATTTCATGCTATATTTCTCGAGTTATTACTGAAAATGTTTAAAAATCTGACAAAACTTTGAAATAAATATGACTGTCTTTCGCTGAAGATGTCACAATAGGTCTGCTTGCCCATTCCTCACAGTATCCGACTTTGATACAAAGTTGCAAGTTAGGAACACTGAACTTTTTAGCCCAATGGCATCTCACAACAAGTGCGCCCGACATTTGCAACAATGTTGCCATCATAGCTCCTGGCAGGACAGGAGAGGGAGGGTCAATTGGTATTGCAATTGGGGATTGGGATTTTTTTTTAACTCCAGTGCTGGGGGAGGCTCACAAGCTATGATATTTGCTGAGGAGTGTTCAAATCTTACCTTCGTCAACGGGTTGAGTTAAAGGACCACGCCTCCTGTGGGGGCTACAGGTAGGGAACGGGTACGTTGGGGGAACAGACCCAACGGGTCTGCACTTGGTCTAGTCATCAATAAAATAGAGGGGATGGAGAGGCTGTTCAGAAGAAAAGCCGGAAATCTCCAAATTACCTCTGGAAAGCGACTCTGAACTGTCAAAGCTGCCACAGCCAGACATAGAAGCAGCTTTTTTCCATGAGTAGTAGCTCTATTCAATAATCAAAAATCTGTAGCCTCCTTTTGCTCTGGTATTTTATTTTATTCACATGTTTAATTGATAATGTTTTACTATTATTGGATACTTGGCCAATAAACTTATTCATTCATAGGTTAGGAATGAATTTCCTGATCTTACAATCTACCATGTTGCCATCCTTGCACATTTTTATCTGCACTTTCTCTTTACCTATAATATTACATTGTACATTCTGTTTATTTTCTCTTTTGCACTACTTGATGAACTCGCGTATGCTATAATTCACCAGGTGAGCATGCAAAACACAAACTTTCACTGTATTTTGGTACATGTGACATAAGATAAACCAATACTAATATGTTTATATTTTGGACTTTATAATTTAATGCTTTAGTGAGAGTTTGTTCAAATGTTGAGGTGTCTGTGTCAGTTGTCCATAACTTGGGGGATGGCCTGTAATGGGAATATTATGCAAAAGACTTTGTGTTATAACTTTGTGACACTGGAGCTAATAGTCCAAATATTGTAGATATTCTGACCATTTTTCGATGAATGTTAAAAGTCTGCGAAAGTAGTCCCCAAGAACTGCATTTGAGTAACAAAGTCAGTGTTTCAGATTGGTGACTTTCTGATCAGAACTTTTTAAGCTTTTAAGAACTGACTGGACTAAGTGGGACCTGTTGGGTCCCTGTGACACGGGAGGCCTAGTCCTCCGATGCAACCCGGTTCCCCAACGCAAACCGTTCCCCCAACGCAACATTCCACCACTCACACATAGCCCCCAAATGCCCAGGCGGCCTCATTTCCCCTCACCCCCCCCACCCCAGCACTTCCTCCCCCTCCACATCCACATCAAAGAAACTAAACTTCTCAACCAAGAAACTAATTTACTCCTATTTAGTTGAACACTTCATTACTCTTCCTTTCCCTTGCACATACCTGAATTATTCCGCTTTTCCGAGAAGTTGATGTTGTTGTGTCAAAGGCAGGCTTTTGCTTGCCAGCTACTGTTGAGCCTAAGTGAAATGTGCTTACCTCCTTTTCCTGCACTGTACATTTGGTAGGTGTTGATAACGTTTCTTTTGGTGCATTTGGTGGTGTTTCAGTCAGCTGGATTCCAGGAGATTGGGAGGTGGTTGGAACAAACATATTGCAACCCGAGTATTTGCCACTTCGCCCTTTTTCACTGGCCTGGGAAATCTTTACCACGGAGCTAGAAATCAGCACAGTTCCAGGTGATCTCGATTATTTCCATAATTTGACCCAATTTTAACAAGGAAATTGCCAATTCTTATTTTCCCCAAAGGTCTCTTGTTGGCAATATATCGAGCAAGAACTCCAAGAATGTTGGAACGTTCTGATTCCCAGTTACAATATGAAATAATTTCAATCAGTTTGGGTGTATTCTTTCTCTCCACTGATGTTTGTGCGTTTCTGACTGAAGACTGGTACTCTCTTCTTGTGGACTCGCAGTGAAACGGCGAATCTGTCTTCTCTTTTTGTTTCCGTTTGCTTGTCTGTGCAGCATTTGGTGACATTGGACGGTTTCAAGAGCAATTCAATTTCTCAGAGTTCATTGCTAAACAAGACAAAAAACAATTTTGAGAATTTGTTCAAAGTTCAGGTCGTTCATAGAACATAGAGAACGTATAAATATAGTTGACGGAGTAGGCCATTCGGTCCTTCGAGCCTGCACCGCCATTCAATATGATCATGACTGATCATCTAAAATCAGTACTCCGTTCCTGCTTTATCCCCACATCCCTTGATTCCTTTAGGCCCAAGAGCTAGATATAACTCCCTCTAGAAAACAACCAATGAATTGGCTTTCCCTCTGGTCCTCTTCACTGGCTCCTGCCCCCCTCCCCTGTTATATAACCCCTCTCCCTCATGGCTCTCCCCCCCCCATCTTTGCTCCGAGCTCTCCCCCCAACCACATCCACACCCCACCCCCCAGCAACCTCGAGATCCCTGGGAGGTGAGGAGAGAGTGTGGGGGAGGAGAGGGCATAGAGGAATAGGAGGTGAGAAGGGAAGGGAGAGCGCGGCTTCCGAAGCCAACGAGGCCGTGCCGGAAGGAGCTCCTGTTTAAGGTCAGCGCCGCCGCTCGCGGCTGGCTGCTCCATAGTCCCGCAGCTCCGCGATGTTTCATCGGCGGTCTTCAGCTCACCGGAGCTCTTGCGCGGCGACCCGAGCAAGGCATCGCCCGCTCCGCCATAGCGCTTCAGCGCTGTGCCGCCAAAGCCGATGTACTGGCGGTCCCCTCAGGAAACGCCGCTCCAGGCCCGCTGGTAGGCCGCGAGGATGTGCCGAAAGTGCAGCCCGGAGAAAAGCTGCCTCTTCGACCAGGTAGGGACCCTGAAAAGTAGTTTCCCCCTTCCTCCCCTCTACCCCCCCCCACATAAAAAAGACTAGAACTCCAAAAACAAAACACTAAAACGCACTAAAAATTTAAAAAAGAGTGAAAAACGAACAGCTGCAGGCTGGGCAGCCATACCACACAGGACGGCGCCCCCTATCAGTCGGGATCGAACTGGAGAGGTGAGGGAGGGATTGGGGGAGGGTAGGAGAGGAGAAAGAAGAAGAAGGTGGGGGAGGATGGGGAATAGGGGTAGAAGAGGAGGTGTGAGTGGGGAGGTAGGTAGTGGGCAATAGAGGGAGAGCAGGGCAATGGGAAAGTGAGGAGGGATAGTGGGGGAATTAGGGGAAGTGGGGGATAGAACGATAGGAAGGGGCTAGGAGGGGCGAGGAGTTATGGCAGGAGGGATGGAGTGCCTGAGGGTAGGGGGAGGGGAGAAAGGGGAATGAAGAGGGAGGGTGAAGAAGAGGATGAGAGAGTGTTAGGGATGAGGGGAAATGAGCTGCGCCTGTGCAGTTGGCTATGGGTGAGTGGTGAAATATTACGTTGGGGGATCAAGCCTCCTGTGTGACAGGGACCCAACGGGTTCCGCTTAGTCTACTGGCAATTCCAATTGCAGAATACACAAGTTGCCAAATTTAGTGGATACAGCTCCGGGATATTTTGGGGCTCGCTTCACCAAAGAGGGGAACTGACATTGTATTTAAGGATGCATTGAATAAAATATTGGATTAGATCAATAATCGTTATTTTCAATCCTCCCTGGCTGGGGAATTAAATATCTGCTGATGTACTTTTGACTAAAAAACAAAATAACTGGGTAACTTCAGTGGTGATAAAAACAATGAAACCAATTCTGAAAATGATATAAAATAGAACAACAGGAAATAATGATCAAGGATAGCCGTCTTAGATTTATTAAGAGAAATGTGTGTCAAAATGATTGAAACTCACGTCAAGAGGTTTTAACCAAGTTTTTTTTTTAATGTATTTTATTCGAAGCAATTGTACAAGAATAAAACAATTATAACAATCGGCATAACAATTATACAATTTTCGTACAGCTTCATTTTATAACATTTTATAAACTGATAAATGAATCGGGGGGGGGGGGAGGGGGAAGTAAAAAATGAAGGAAAAAAAGAGAGAAGAAAAGACCCCTGAAGTGCCAAAGAAGTGAGAGGAAAAAAAAGAGAAAAGAAAAAAACGGAGATATGTCCCACTATCCTTCCCTTCGCCCCACCTGCTCACCAAGCATCGGTTTTAAATTTGTGTTCAACCATTCTATTGTTGAAGAAATTCAGTGAAAGGAGACCATGTTTTGGAAAATTGGTCTGATTTATCAGCCAAAACAAGCCTTATTTTTTTCTAAATGTAGTGTCTCGGTCATTTCTGTGATCCACATCTTCATTATGGGAACTGTTATCTTTTTCCAGAATTTAAGTATGTTTTTTCGCAGTTATTAAGCCGTAGTCAAGGAACGTCTTTGGAATGTCGTTAACTTAGAGCAGCTCTCTGACATGCCTAAAATTATTAATTTTGCATCTGAATCCAGTTGAATTTTAAGTGTTTTAGTGATGGTATCGAATATTCCCATCCAGAAATTTTGTATTTTTATACAGGATACAAAGGAATGGGTTAAGGTAGATTCTTGGAGGTGACATTTATCACAGATAGGGGAGACAGTTGGAAAAATCGTATTCAATTTGGTCTTTGAGTAGTATAACCTATGCAATATTAATGTATACAGTAATGTATGTATAGTAATGTATGTATAGTAGGCTTTCCTCCCATATATCTTTTGAAATGGGTAAACCCAACTCGTATTCCCATGCTCGCCTATAAATCTCAGCAGGTGGGGTATCGATTTTTAAGAGAGTGTTATAAATGTAAGATATCGGCTTACTTGTATCGGCATGTCTATTCAAACAATCGTCAAATATATCTGGACCCATAAAAGGACAATCTTGTGTGTATGTTTTCACATAATTTTGGATTTGAAGGTATCTAAAAAATTGTTTGCATTCAAGTGGTATTTCTTCTGTAGTTCTTGAAAAGAAAAGAGAGTCCCCTTCTTATAGAGGTCTCCCACAGTATTAATTCCCAGGTTTTTCCATTGAACAAACACCCTTTCTAAAGTAGACGGTTTAAACGAGGGATTGTTTGCAATAGGCAGAAGGAGAGACAAGTTTCTCAGTTTAAGACTTAATTTAAACAGTTTCCAGATACGTAGAGTACTGTGCATTATCGGATTTTGCTCATGCGTTGACTTATTCAAATGTATTGGAGATAGGAGAATCGAGCCTATATTAAAAGGCAAACAATCTTCCCTCCATTTTTAACCAATTTACCTGTGGAAATGTATTGTCCAACCAGAAGATTATGCTTTTAACGTTAGTTGCCCAGTAGTAAAAAAGAAAGTTAGGAAGAGCTAATCCATTTTCTTTGGATTTGCACAAATGTCTTTTGTGTATTCTATGGGTTTTGTAGCCCCAAATAAATTTAGTAATAGTAGAAGCAATTCAAAAAACAAAAAAAACTTTTAGGGAAATATATCGGTATTGATTGAAATAAATATAGGAGGTGCGGAACATCTTTATGGCATTTACTCTACCTATAAGAGAGATAGGAAATGTTTTCCAAAATTGAATGTAGGCATATAGTTTAGTAATTAATGGTGGAAAGTCTGTTTTAAATAGAGAGGAATGTTTTCGAACCACGTAAATTCCGAGATATCTAACTTTTCAGTAACAATTCTAAAAGGAAATCTTTGGAGTTGAGAAGGGTCTTGTGCTTTTATTGGCATAATTTCACTTTTATTCCAATTATTCTATATCCTGAAAAAGCACCAAATTGTTCTATAATGTTTAGTACATTTGGGATACGAACTTGGGAATTAGTAATGTATAAAAGTACATCATCTGCATATAACAAAATCTTATTGGTGGTATATTTAGTATTATATCCGTGAATGCCCGAATGTGACCTAATACTCTCTGCAAAGGGTTCTATGGCTAAAGCAAATAACATTGGTGAAAGGGCGCATCCTTGTCTGTTGCCCCTGGATAAGTGAAATTTAGGTGAAAGCATTTGATTTGTCAGTATTCTGGCTGTCGGATCAGTGTATAACAGCTTCACCCATGAAATGAAGTTTTCTCCCAATTTGATTTTTTCCAAAACTGTGACAAGATAAGACCATTCCACTTGGTCGAAAGCTTTTTCTGCATCTAGAAAAATAACTGTTAGATCCTCGTTTGTCGTTCTATGCGAATATATTATATTAAACAAACGTTTCAAATTATAAAACGAATGTCGATTAGGTATAAACCCAGTTTGGTCTGGATGTATTAATTTACTAATAACCAAGCTTAATCTGCGAGCCAAAGTCTTAGCTAATATCTTCTGATCTTTATTTAAAAGGGCTATTGCCCTATAGGATCCAGGCTCCTCAAGATTTTTATCTTTTTGTGGAGTCAATGTAATAGTTGATTCGGCAAGAGTTTGTGGTAAAGTATGTTCTTTAAATGCTTGAATATAAAGGGCTTGTAAGCGTGGAGAAATTAAATCATTACATTTTTTATAAAATTAATTACCAAACCCAAACCCATCTGGACCCGGTGTTTTTCCACTTTTCAATGATTTAATAGTCTCCACAATGTCTTTAGTTGTTATCCCTGCACCTAATTCATCCTGTTCCTCCTCATTAAGGGATGGGAGATTGCAATTCTCAAGAAAACTTTTTATCTTTACAGAATCGGCTGTTGTTTTTGATGAGTATAGTGTTTGATAGCATTTTAAGAATCCTTCATTAATATCTTTAGGCAGTGTAAGTAGCTCTCCTTTTTCTGATCTAATTTTTTGAATAATGTGATCCTTCACTAATTTACGGAGCTGACGCGCCAGTGGTTTATCACCAAATTCTTTTTTTTTTGCTTAGTATAATGAAATACCCTAATAATTTTTGCAGAAAGGATCTGGTTTAATTTAAATTTTAATGCGGTTATCTTATTCTGTTTTGCAGCAGTTGGGTCAATCACATTTTCTGAGTCTTATCTGTTTATTCGGTTTTTCTAATTCAAATTTTTCGGTCTTATTTTTCATGTTTTGAAAAGCTTGGTATGCAATAATACAGCCTCTAATATAGGCTTTGAAAGTTTCCCACAACAACGCTGCAGAAATACCAAGTTTGTCGTTTGTCTCAAAGAATATTTTCATCTGTAGCTTCAAATAGTCCCAACAACTTGCCTCAGTTAGTATTTGTGGGTTGAATCTCCAAAACAATTTTTTATTATACATTCCTTCCAATTTTAAGGAGAAAGTTAACGGACAATGGTCCGAAATGATATTGTTGTGATATTTTGGGTTATAGGTGAAAGGGATAAGTTTTGCATCTACCAGGAAATAATCAATTTGTGTATACGTTTTGTGAACACCTGAATAAAAAGAGTATTCTCTTCCGGATGGATTGGCAATCCTCCATATGTCGGTTATGTTTGTATTATTTATATACGTATTTAAAAGTTCACTCGATTTTGATTTTGAATTACTTTTCCTTTGACGTGAAGATTTATCCAGGTATTGATCTAATACACAATTTAAGTCTCCTCCAATTATCAGATGCTGCTGGCAGGAGTCTGAGATATTAAATATTTTATTAAAAAATTGGGGATTGTCGACATTAGGAGCATAAATATTCACCATAGTCAGTGGAGTTGAGTGTAATTCCCCGGATATTATAATGTATCTGCCTTCCTTATTGGCTATAGTGGATTTGTGTTTGAATGGTATACCTTTGCGAATTAGAATTGCTGTCCCTCTTGCTTTGGAAGAAAAAGTAGAATGATATAATTGACCAATCCAGCTTCCCTTCAGCCCTGTGTGAGCTCCATTTTTGAGATGCGTCTCCTGTAGAAATATTATATCAGTATTAATAGATTTAAAATGGGCTAGTACTTTGCCCCTTTTAAATGGCTCGTTAACGCCCCTAACATTCCAACTACAAAATATAATTCCTCCTATTTTCCTAGCAACATCATCTTGCATTTTAAAACTTACATGGTTTACTTTGATTCAAATGATCCAACACATTATTTGAAATATTTCCTTTAATAGCTGGGTGGGTGAGCCCTGCCCCGTTTTCCCCTACCTCCCAGAGATATCTCCAAGAAAAATGTGCATTAATGCAAATAGTTAAGATATTTAGTAAAAAAAGTAGAAAGTGAAAAAGAAAAACAACGGAAACTTCCGTAGATAATATTAAGTAACTCCACACCTTAAGGAGTTAATAAAAACTAAACAGAACAGACCCCAAAAAAAGTTTAACAGTATTTAAATCCGTCAGGGAATCAGCATTCCCAAGAGGTTATCTTAATGTGTTCTAATTAAGTAGTTGAATATTGAGTAATTTGACTGATATATATGTCACTTATTACTTAACTTTCTATTAGTACTGTTTTGACGTATTAACCGACTCAAAGTCAGTGAATTTATGACAACTTATTGATTACAAATGCCGTTTCACACAGACAATTCTCCCTCTCTCTCTCCCTTCCTCTCCCTCTCATGACCTCTCCAAAACTTTCCAAACCAGTCTCTAAGCTTTCCAAGACTTTCAAAAACTTACTCAGCACTTTCCAACACTTTCCCAACCTGTCTCCCACATTCGTTCTCTCTCTCCCCCTCTCTCAGCCCCTCTCCATTGTCCCCATCCCGCCCTCTCTTCTCCTTCTCTTCCCTCTCTCCCAAAACTTTCCACATCTTCCTCTAACTTTCACTTACATTCTCTCTCTACCTCTCCCCCCCCCTCTCCTTCTCTTTCTCTCTGCTTCTCTACCCCTACCCCTCCCCCTCTCTGCCTTTCCCCCTCTCTCTCTGTCTCTCAATCTCTCAAGTTCTCTATTTGACATATTAACCGACTCTGGGTCAGTAGATTTATAACAACATATTCATTATAAACAGTATAAATGAATACAATATAAATGAATTATAAACACAGTATAACCCTCTTGATTATCATCATGACATAAACTCAGTAACACAGTTACTTATCCCTGACAAAGTTGATCATTTTTAACGAAGTTGATCATTGAATGCAATGTGTTCATGCACACTGATTTTTACCAAGGCCTTTGATAAAGGTCACACATACAACTTTTCACAAAAGTAAAGGTCCTTAAAATCCAAGGGAGAGTGACAAATTGGATGCAAAGTGAACTCCACCCCAGTAAGCAACAAGTGACTGCCATTTTTCTGACTGGGAGGTGCAGATGAAATGCTGATACAATGACAGTGCAAGTTGATGCAATTCTTAAATAATAAAATAATCTACACTTTGTTTTAAACAAAACCAGAAAAGCATTATGGGGCTCTTAAACTGGTAAAATCTTTTGACGGTGTTTTACAGGAGTACATGACAGAATTTGACATGGAACCGTGAGGATAGAAAACTGAACATTTGGTCACAGTGGTTTTTGGGAGCAGCTCAAAGGAGACAAAGGCTCAGAATCGCTGAGGTTTATGGAGGAATTCCAGATGATGCCAATATCTAGTGTTGGAAACTGAAAATAAATCAGAATTGCAAATTGTTTTTGTCCGATTTTGAATGGGTTAGCAAAATGCTTCACTCTACCACCATGTATTATTAGGGGCGTAGAGAAAAATAGTGTTTTTGTGAACACTTTAATGCCTGGCAATTCGATTGCGTAGCATTATTTCATTCAGCATTGCGAGCTGCAAATTGATTTTTCCACATACAAAGTAAGTTAATTACCAAGTCAATTTGCATCACCACAACAACAATTCAGTGAGACGCTTCCTGAAGCTGGTCACCTTCATGAGCAAGACATGTTTTCTGCGTTTTAGCCACACAAGGTGACAACGTTTCTACAATATACCTATTGCCACATTGTGGTGGACCCTGAAGAATGTGTCCAGGTGCAATTCTGTATTACTCCTGTAGTGGATGATATGCAAGAAAAAACATTTACATTTATGCTGGCCTACACATCCACTATCACCCCATGTTTTCGCTGCCCCCCCCTGTCTATTGCCACTCTCAACCCCTTCCCCATATCTTCATATTAGGCTTAGGCCCCAATCTTCCATTGCACAGGTTATCCTTCTCATCTGCAATCTATCTCAACAGACACACATATGCACACCCATCTTGATAATAAATTAATAAGAACTTTAATATATGTTATCAGTGGAAATCAAAATATACTAAACACATTAGGAAGAGTTAAATGGAAAAATGTAGGAACAAACAAAACAAGTGGTCAGAAATATAGTTTCATCATTTGTGTTTTAGTAGTGAAATCACAAAGTAATAGTTCTGCAGGCATCTGAGCAGCTTTTATTTACCTGTGGACACAAGAACTGCAAATGATGGTTAACAAAATAAAAGACAATGCACTGAGGTAACTCAGTGGGTCAGGCAGCATCTCCGCAGAAGATGGAATAGTAATGTTACGGGCCAGTACCCTTCTTCAGACTGATCGGGGCGGGTTGAGGGTTAACGGGAAGAAGAGGTGGTGGGAGAATACCTGGATAATAGGTGGAGAGTGGTTTTTAATATGCAAATTAATGGACTAAAGCCAGAGATTAAAACAGAGTGTGAGGTAAGGATGATAATTATGAAACGTGAATCCAGGAGAAGGGATATTGGAAGAAGAGGATGTGGTGGGGGGGGGAAGAGAAATAGGTGCAATCCAACTGGGGCATAGGGAAATGTCACCAGTTATTTTGTCGCAGAGCATTAACTGAGCTTTCAGCTATTGTATGATGTGTTCTGATCAGCAAAATAAGTGTTCACTACAAAATCTTGAATGCCGTTCTATTAATCTATCTATCCAAAAAATGTCTGTCCCACTATGGTAACCATATTGGCGGGTTTAGGATAGTCTGCGCTCACCACAAGCTCGCAGCATGGTCGACACATGGTCATAGGTAGTCTCTGGTAAGTCTCCTTCATGGTGGAGAGGAGTTCCCGCATAGTGGTTACTACTCGCGCCCTCAGTTTGGTCGCTGAAAAATTTTCAACGTTGAAACATTTTCTGCGAGCAAAAATTGGTCGGCATGGAGAAAATCGATACTTTCCTCTCTCTCCCCCCCCTCTCTCTCCCCCTCTCTCTCTCCCTCTCTCCCTCCCTCTCTCCCCCCCTCTCCCCCCCCTCTCTCTCTCCCCCCCTCTCTCTCCTCCCTCTCTCTCTCCCCCTCTCTCTCTCTCTCCCCCTCTCCCCCCTCTCCTCTCTCCCTCTCTCCTCTCTCTCTCTCTCCTCTCTCCCTCTCTCTCCCCCTCTCTCCCTCTCCCTCTCTCTCTCTCTCTCTCTCTCTCTCTCTCTCTCTCTCTCTCTCTCTCCCTCTCTCTCTCTCTCTCTCTCTCTCTCTCTCTCACACCCTCTCTCTCTCTCTCTCTCTCTCTCTCTCACACACACTCTCACCTCGGCATTCCCAGAATCATTTGGTGTTTTGCAAAGACAATTGCATCTGCAGTTCCTTCCTATTGAAGAAGAACCCTGGCCCAAAACAACTCTTAATCCTTTCCCTCCACAGATGCCGCCTAGCCCGCTGAGTTCCTCCGGCACTCTGTGTTTCTTATTTAACTCTGAAATTGAAGATAGACACAAAAAGTTGAAGTAACTCAGCGGGACAGGCAGCGACTCTGGAGAGAAAGAATGGGTGAGATTTCGGGTTGACACCCTTCTTCAGACAATCACAAGTACTTTCACGGACGAGAGTTCAGTTCAGTCTAGGCAAAGAGACATTTCGGGTACCATTTTTTGTAAAGATTTTTTTAGCTGTATTAAGTCGTCTATTTCATTAAATATTTATCTTTTGGGGGTTATTTTACTGGTTATGTGTTAGAAAATGTTTCTGATATTTAAACTACCAGCAGAAAGCTTGGGAATCACTTTCAATTTATTGAAAATGCAGGAGCCCCCTGAACCCCCACAGGTGGGGGGGGGTGGGGGGGGCTAACTGGCCTCCTGGACTCCCGGCCAATGCTTCCTACTTTTTTTCTGGAGGTGAATATCATGCCTGTAGGAGTTGTATTGGGCCAGGGTTCTTCGTCAATCGGAAGGAACTGCAGATGCAGTTGTCTTTGCAAAACACCAAATGATTCCAGGAATGCTGAGGTGAGAGAAAGGGAGATGAGAGAGAGAGGTGGATGGGGAGTGGAAGGGTGCGTGCGAGGGAGAGAGGTAGGGAGAGCGAGAGAGGGGGAGGGGAGAAAGAGTGAGAAAGAATGAGAGACAGAGAGATTCCAACCTCTTAACGTTTCCCCAGGCCATGGGGAAACGTTGCTACCAAATGACTTTCAATTATAAACTTCTGGACAAATACAAGAAAGTAGCTATTACATATTATACACAATAAACTGTATTACAAATCCACAATAAACAAGTTATGCATTCTTGTACTCTTGCATGGGTATGACCGCACATAAAAAAGAAATCGGCATTATGGCACCGTGTGAAAATACCGATTTCCTCAGTAAACTGCTGATTTTCAGATACTAGAATACTGAAATACTCTGACAAAACGTGCAGCTCTGTTATCTACTTTAGTGGGAGAACAGAAAGTCAGACTAGGCTTTTTAAATGAGAGATTCAAAAGTATTGGTCTTCAGAGAAACCTGGGTGTATTTGGTCACAAATGAGTGAGAGATCATTGCACATACAGCTGATTAATGGGAAGGAAAATGGTTGTTACAAGAGGATTTGAGTATGTGTCATTTTCCTATTGTTTAAGACTGCTGAGAACTAATTTTGAATATTATGTTGGGGTCTTGTCTTGTAATCCAAAGAAGGATGTCCTTGCAATGGGATTTGCTGGCAATGAGGGGTGCAGCAACATGATTAATTGCTAGCATTGTGGATTCATCACAGGAAGAGAGGTTAAGTTTATATTTTCAGAATATAGAGGAATGAGAAGCAATCTTACGGAAAGGTACAAAATTCTTCAGATGTGGCTGGCACAGCCGTTTAAGCTGCTGCTTCACCGAGACAGATCAGGGTACAATCCCGACCTCGAGTGCCATCTGTTCTCCCTGTATCTGCACAGGCATCCTGTGGGTGCTTCTGTTACCTTCAGCATTCCAAACACGTGCAGATTAGTAGGTTAATTGACCAGTGTAAACTGCATGTTAATGTATAGATGAGTGGTAGAATCTGAGAGCAGTTGCTAAGAATGTGGGGAGAATACAGAATGGGATGAATATAGGATTAGTGTTAACTAGACCAAGTGGGACCCGCTCCACAACGCAATATTCCACCACTCACCTGTTCCCCCAAAGCAACCCGTTACAACCACTCTCCCATTCCCCCAACGCTACCCGTTACCCAAAGGCAATATTTCACCACTTACCCATAGCCGCCAACTGCGCAGGAGCAGCTCATTTCCCCTCATCACCTAACACTCCCTCTCCCTCCTCTTCACCCTCCCTCTTCTTCCCTCTCCTCCTCACCTCCTCCACTCCCTCATCTCTCCCTCTCCTTTCCCATACCCTCAGTCACTCCCTACCCTCAGTCACTCTCTCCCTTCATACACCCTCTCCCCTTCCCACCCTCCTGATCCATTGGGTTCCGTTCCCCCAATGCAACCTGTTTCCACCACTCACCTGTTCCACCAATGCAACACGTTCCCCCAATGCAGTATTCCACCACTCACCCATAGTTCCGGGTGGGCGTGGCTCACACACTCCCTCCCCCTTCTCTTCACCCTCTCTTCTCCCCTCCCACCCCCTCCGTAATTCCCTCCCTCACCTCTCCCTTGTTGCACTCCCCCACTAAACAATGTTTAATAACGTTTATTCTTTCCCCCACTCCCTCTCCTTACAACAAATCATTCATTGCACTGGGTGGAACACCTTATTGGTAGCTTATGTAAATAAGATTCCATTATGATGTTATTGTCGGGTAGAGCACTGTTCAAGGGCCGCCTATGTGAATGAGATCCCACAGCTGCAAACATAGAAAGTAGGTGCAGGAGTAGGCCATTCGGCCCTTCGAGCCAGCATCATTATTCAATGTGATCATGGCTGAGCATCCACAATCAGTACCCCATTCCTGCTTTTTCCCCATATCCCCCGACTCGTATCACTATCTTTAAGAGCTCTATCTAGCTCTCTTGAAAGTATCCAGAGAACCTGCCTCCAACTCCCTCCGAGGCAGAAAATTCCACAGACTCACAACTCCCTGTGGAAAAAGTGTTTCCTCATCTCTGTTATAAATCCCTCTCCCCTTATTCTTAAACTGTGGCCCCCTGGTTCTGGACTCCCCCAACATCGGGAACATGTTTCCTGCCTCTAGCGTGTCCAAACTCTTAATAATCTTATATGGTTCAATAAGATACCCTCTCATCCTACATTCCAGAGTATACAAGACCAGCCACTCCAAGTCCTGGCCACTAGGGGTGCTGCATGATGGTAGCCTCTGCTTAACGTTCTGTTTTTCCATCTTTCTTTTATTTTTAGTTTGTTTAAAAGTGTGTTTTGGAGGATTTTTTAAAGTATTTTTGTGTGGGGGAGAGGGTAAGGGGGAAACCGTTTCCCAGTCACTTCCTAGCGAGGATGTGACTTTTCTCTGAGTCGCGTCTTCGCCCCCCTCGCGACCTACCAACTGGATTGGCGCAGCCTTTCCTGCCGGAGACCGACCAGAGCTTCAGCGGCGGTGTAGCACTGATTTACCATCGCAAAGTGGGCAATGCCTTACTGGGGATCGTCGTGTCGAAACTCTGGAGTGTTGGGCATGCTGCTTCAACACCGTGGAGCTGCAGTTTGCGGAGGTCAGCTGCGGGCAGCGCTGACTTCAACATCGCGGAGTCCTGGGATCCCTTTGCCGAGGGCCGCCAGCGAGAATCTCCGCCCAGCTTGGCATGTGGAGTTCAGCAGCTTTGGTTTCCGGTAGGAAGCGGCCGATTCAAAAACTCCAAGCCGCTGAGAGATGGTTCTTCCGTTCCGACGCCGGAGTTCAATCATCCTGGCGAGAGGGCCTGAAAATCGGGCCGCAGTAGTGGCGACTGTGGAGGGCTCGGGATGCCCGGACCACGGGTGAACAACAGAACAACAGAGGAGGATGACTGGACTTTGGCGCCTTCCCTCACAGTGGGAAAATTTGATTCCGCTGTGGGGGGGGATGTTTGTGTTAAAGAATATCGTGTTCTATGTTCTTTTTGTTTATTCGTATGGCTGTATGGTGAACACAAGTTTCACTGTGCATGTGATAATAAATGTCTCTCTTGTCTCTTGTCCATTCTCTCAGCATATGACAATCCCGCCATCCCAGGAATTAACCTCGTGAACCTACGTTGCACTCAAGCAATAGCAAGAATGTCCTTCCTCAAATTAGGGGACCAAAACTGCACACAATACTCCAGGTGTGGTTTCACTAAGGTCCTTCTGCAGTTGCATAGGGCCCATTTGCTCCTATACTCAACTCTTCGTGTTATGAAGGCCAACATAACATTCGCTTTCTTCACTGCATGCTGTACTTGCATGCTTACTTTCATTGACTTCCTCTTTTCCCCACTTGACACCATTTAGATAACATCTGCCTTCCTGTTTTTGCTACCAAAGTGGATAACCTCACATTTATCCACATTAAACTGCATGCATGCATGCATCTGCCCACTCACCCAACCTGTCCAAATCACCCTGCATTCTCATATGGGGGGAGATGGGGTGGGCGCAGCAGATGCACCTCACACTCAGCTCACCCTGCACCTTCAGCTTTTGGCCTCACACAGTAGCTTCCAGTCCCACTCCAACTTCACTCGTAGGCTTCCCATTCAACTTAGCACGCTGCTCATGGATGAGCCCCACCTCCGGGGTTTTATTCTCTGTGGGTGCCGGAGGGGATGTTACCTTCATGGTGACTGACAGGCGAGAAGACCAATCTGCTGATCTCACGATTTTTTAAACCTTAAGTGGTCAAGATGACAGTTTTTGTAATAGTATGGATGTATGGATAGATAGATGGATGGATAGATAGATGGATGACGCGGCGTCGAAGGACGAGAATCCGAAGCAAAGAAGTCGAAGCCAAATAACCGAAAGGAAACAAAGCCGAAATGCCAAATAACCGAAAGCATACGGAGCCAAAACGTCAACAAACCGAAAGGGTGGGACACCTAAATGCAAACTAGCTGAAAGGGCAGGACACCTACAAGCCAACGAACCGAATGCCGCTCAACAGAAAAGGCAAATTACAGACATGAGACCGCCGGGGGGGGGGCGGCGGGACTTGTCAGCGATTGTTCCAGATCCCCGCATCCATCACATCACTGGCTGGTGGAGACGGGAGGGTGGGGGTCATTTTCCCACACAAGCCATAAGTGACAGGGCAATCTGAACCAGAGCACCAAGTTGTAAGCGGCCGAAGGAGCGCAACCCTCGGGACAGCCCCCACTCTCCCACATCCGCCCTCCGCCTCATCTCCCCTGGGCGGCTGCACTGTGACGGGCTGTGAGTCGGTTGGAGCAGAAGTGTGGGACAGGCTGGACCCTCCGCCCACCCTAACCCCCACACCAGGGTGATTTCCCCCAGACCCTGACACCCACATCGGGTGATTCACCCACACCCCCGCCGCGGGTACAGACGGCTCGGGGCATTGGCAGCCATTCTTCAGACCCGAAGACTGAGTCTGAAGGGTCGCGACCCGAAATGCCACCCATTCCTTCTCTCCAGAGATGCTGCCTGTTCCGCTGAGTTACACCAGCTTTTTGTGTCCATCTTTGGTTAAAACAGTTTACAGATTATCTGCTGTTTTGTGCTTGGGAACTTGTGTGTGTCATGCAGGCAACCAGACGGTAATAAATAAAATGTGTTTGTTATCTAGGGTGGGGAGTGGGAGGAGATAAAATTGTTTGTTGTCATGCACTCTTGTCATGGGTCCGCCAGGAAATTTGTGCCCCCCCCCCATTTTGTAAAAGTAATTTACTATGGCTGCCAATGCCCCGAGCCGTCTGTCCCCGCGGCCGGGGTGGGGGTGAATCACCTTAGTGTGGGTGTCAGGGTCCGGGGGTCGAGGGGATCACCCTGGTGTGGGGTTAAGGTCCAATGGCGGTGCATCGTGGGTCAGTGATTCTGGGTGAGTGGAGGGACCGGCCTGTCTCACACCACTACTCCACCCGACCCACAACCCGTCACAGTGCGGCCGCACGGGGGAGCTGAGGCGGAGGGCGGCCGTGGCCGTGGGAGAGTGGGGGCTGTCCCGAGGGTTGCGCTCCTTCTGCCGCTTACAACTTGGTGCCTGGGTTCAGAGTGCCCAGTCACCTGTGGCTTGTGTGGGAAAAATGACCTCCACCCTCCCGTCCCCACCGGCCAGTGATGTGATGGACGCGGGGGTCTGGAACAATCGCTTTGACTTCTTTGCTTTGGCTTCTTGTCCTACGCCACATCCGGGTACCAGACAGACAAGACTAGACTAGACCAATTGGGACACGTTGGTTCCCTGTCACATAGGAGGCCTGGTCCCCCAATGTAATATTCCACCACTCACCCATCGCCCCAATGGGAGGCTTGGTCCCCCAATGCAACCTGTTCCCCAATGCAATATTCCACCACTCACCTGTTCCCCCAATGGGCCCCGTTCCCTCAATGCAATATTCCACCACTCACCAGTAGCCCAATGCAACTTGTTCCTCCAACACAATATTCCACCACTCATCCATAGCCCCCAACTGCGCAAGCGCAGCTTATTTCACCTTATTCGCCCTCCCTCATTAAACTTTTTAAAAAATCCTTGCTGCCAGGAATACTAAAAAGGGATTGCAACATTGTTGTAATTGCACTTGTTTGTGCTGGCAGGACTGAGTGTCCTGGGATTGCAACATTGTAGCAGGTAGGGTTACAATCCCATTGTGAAGTCATAGCTGCAGAGGGAAGAATATTTCATCAAATTTTGATTTTTTTTTAATTTAAAAATGTGAATAACGTGAAATGTGACATCAATCTGAACGAAACTTGGTACATTCCACCACAGGACCATGCTGAGTAAGGAGGTGCAAAAAATTAGCACTATCATATACCGTTTTGGGGTAGTTCTGAAATCACATTTACAGACGCGCGCATAGAAACAAACAAGATGAACGTTTTAGTAACATATACTAGACTAGATCAAGTGGGACCTGTTGAGTCCCTGTCACATGGGAGGCCTGGTCCCCAACGCAACCTGTTCCCCAACATAAGATTCCACCTCTCACCCGTTCCTTCAATGCAACACATTCCCCCAATGCAATATTCCACCACTCACCCATAGCCCCCAACTAATCTAATAATTAAACTTTCAATTTGGAGAGCAATTAAAAGGCGTTGCAATCACATATGTGCTGCGACTAACATAAAAAAAATTATTTAATGTGATGTAGGTTTTTATCCAAATCTAATCATTAAACTTTCTATTTAGAGAGCAAATAAAAGGTATTGCAATCACATATGTGCTGGGTTAGGCTGGGAATTTCATCTCCTGAAGGACATTTGCTGCCAAGTATCGCAACATTGTAATGTGTAAGTCATTGTGACATCATAGCTGGTAACTGCCAGTTCAGTTTTTAAGAATACCTTCTCAAAGTGGGGATTTTGTAAAGCTGAAAATGTCAATACATTGTAAAATATAACATAAATCTGAATGAAACCACCCCCACTCACAATATTAACCACCCCCCCTGATATTATATTAATATTATTAATTTGCTACTTTTACCTCATCCCTCACCCTATACACTCACACAGGCGCGGCTGGAGAGGGAGAGGGAGAGCAGACAGAGAGAAGGAGGGCTGAAGCGAGAGGTCAGAGAGAAGGCGGGCTGAGAGAGGGGGGCAGAAAGAGGGGGAGGGCAGAGAGAGGTGGGGTAGAGAGAGTGGGAACGGAGGGAGGGCAGAGAGAGAGGACCCGCCCCATGGGACCGACAGCTTGGTCCCGTCCCAAAGAGGGGGGACGTGGACTCGGCGAGCGGGCCGGGTCCGACTTGCTCATTCTCTCAGTGTCTTGGAGCGGGGGCGGGCAAAGTCTTGAATAATGGGGTGAGGAGGGCGAGGTGGGCTGGAGGTGACGCCACTCGCAGTGCGAGGAAGGGCTAGCAGACCTATTGTGATAGCAGCGAAAGACAGTTTTAAAATTCAAAGTTTTGTCAGTTTCTTTAGCACTTTCTGTAATAACTCAAGAAATAAAGCAAGAAATGTTCTGTTAAGGCAATTTCAGAATCCACGGGAAAAATCTCTACCGGAATATGTAACATTTTACCGTTAGCGCCTCGTTTTTTCGAAAACATGTGATCACACACACACACACACACACACACACACACACACACACACACACACACACACACACACACAAGATCAGACTTTTAAGGATAGATCGATGATTGGTGGTAATCAGTGCGGACTAGGTGAGGCAAAGGGCTTATTTCTATGGTGTATCTCTTCATGAGTAGAGTATGTGTAGAGATCTTTGTCTTGGCTAGGTTTTCGAGAACGTAGTAAAAGTCGCATAAATCAAATTGGTTAGTTTGTGATGGAAGTGAAAATAAATTTATCTGGATTTCTCCACCCCAAGTGAACTCTTAAGGGTTTAGTCACCAAGTACATGCAGGAAAGGGACAGATAATGCAATTGAGAATATTTTGGATAGAGAATTGAGGAAAATGAAATCAGGGCAAGAAAATGGTACAGGGGTAAATAAAATTGTCCCATTGAATGAGAAACCAGACATGAGAGCCAAATAGCCTACAGCTCCTATTTTTCATGTCCTCAACTCGGGCAGAAGAGTTCATGAAGACAGTTTTGGTGTAATCCAAAACCATTACTTGGAATCACGTTACTTCTTGCTTCCACCACCTGAAAAACAGGCATTTAGTTTCTTGGTAATCTCCCTTCTTTCCCAATGATCTGCAATGATTGTGGTACTTAGGTTAGTACATAGGGCTGATTCCTCCCACCCCTCCCCTCATGTCACAGCAAGATTGCAAGCGCTCTTCAATGATGATTGTCACGCCTTATGGTGAAATATTTGGCACTTTGCATACAGTGCCCACCATAATGTTTGGGACAAAGACTCATTATTTAGTTTCTTGCCTCTGTATTCCATGTGGTTAAAGTTTGCCAAATTGATAAAGGCCATTTTTATATGGGTTTCAAATTTCATCAGTGTTTTAATATTAAATCACCCGCACCGGCTTCATGGCCGTGGATTCCAGCGCCCCGCCGGCAACAAAAACCCCGGCACGGCTTCAAACATTCCAGCGCCCGCCGGGCCTCCACATTGTGACTTTTAGACCGGGGCCTAAAATGGCCGTGCATCACATTGAACAGGGAGAGAAAAATTGTCCATCAAAGGTCCCTGTGATGGATGTTTGTGTTTTTATAGATTTGTCTTTGTTTGTTCACCATGTCTCAAATTATTTGTATTGTATCATTGTATTTATTGTATTGTATAGTATCCCCATTTCAGGGCCGCATAATGTTCGGGACACATGGCTTCACAAGTGTTTGTAATTGCTCAGGTATGTTTAAATACTGCCATAATGCAGCTATAAGAGAGCTCTCAGCTCCTAGTCTTTCCGCCAGTCTTTTCACCTTTGGAAACTTTTATTGCTGTTTATCAACATGAGGACCAAAGTTGTGCCAATGGAAGTCAAATAAGCCATTATGAGACTGAGAAACAAGAATAAAACTGTATTGACATCAGCCAAACCTTAGGCTTATCAAAATCAACTGTTTGGAACATAATTAAGAAGAAAGAGAGCACTGGTGAGCTTACTAATCGCAATGGGTCTGGCAGGCCAAGGAAGACCTCCACACTGATGACAGAAGAATACTCTCTACTATCTATATCTATCTATCTATCTATATATCTATAAAACTCTGGGGCTATCCATCCGGCTGCCGTCCGGATCCCTTTCTGCCTTTTGATTCGTGCCCAATACTCGCAGATGTCCAATCGGAATGGCCGATGCTCGCAGATGTCCAATCGGAATGGACCCATTTGCATGTACGGCTGCCGGCTGCATTTCTTCCTTTGATTCATTGCCACGCCCAATCCAGACGCTCAATCTCCGAGATCTTTTCCATTTCGGTAGAGATTTCGCTTTTCTTTCTAAGTATCCGCTCCTCATTACATTTTGTCGTGTTGAAGTACAAGTTTTTAAATCAAAACCTTCTCTCCCCCCCCCCCACCCCCAAGTATTTCAAAAATAAACTGGCTTCTCCATTTACACTTCGAAACAAAGTTTCAAGACAGGGACACTCTGAACTTTTCACTGCTGCAGCAGGCAGGGAGGTGCCATTGGATTTTTTTTTTAAATCCACTGCTGACGGAGGCAGGGCAGTGCTGGAATCTTACTTTTGAGAACGGCTTCAGTCCATTGGAGGAGACGGGTGCATGGTGGAATATTGGGTTGGGGGATCACACCATTGGGGGAGCAGACCCAACGGGTCTGCACTTGGTCTAGTTAATTTATAAAAACGTCCGTCCGGCTACCGGCTGCCTTTCTTCGTTTTGATTCGTTCCATCGTGTGATGTCACAATGCCCAATGTTCACATATGTCCAATCGGAATGGATCCATTTACATATGCCTTTGCAGGAGCCCCAGCCCATGGTGAACGTTCCATTGTGTGATGTCACAATGCCCAATGCTCAAAGATATTCTTGCCATAGAGGTAGTACAGAGAAGGTTCACCAGACTGATTCCTGAGATGTCAAGACTTTCATATGAAGAAAGACTTGATAGACTTGGCTTGTACTCGCTAGATTTTAGAAGATTGAGGGGGGATCTTATAGAAACCGATGTTGGGGAAGTCCAGAACAAGGGGTCACAGTTTAAGGATAAGGGGGAAATCTTCTAGGACCGAGATGAGAAAAACATTTTACACACAGAGAGTGGTGAATCTCTGGAATTCACTGCCACAGAAGGTAGTTGAGGCCTGGTCATTGGCTATATTTAAGAGGGAGTTAGATGTGGCCCTTGTGGCTAATGGGATCAGGGGGTGTGGAGAGAAGGCAGGTACAGGATACTGAGTTGGATGATCAGCCATGATCATATTGACTGGAGGTGCAGGCTCGAAGGGCCGAATGGCCTACTCCTGCACCTGATTTCTATGTTTCTAAGTTTCCCTCTTCTCACCCCTCTCCCTCTCCCACCCATCCCTCTCTCCCCCAACGCCCTTCACTCGCTACCCTATCCCCTTCCCTCTCTCCCCCCGCCCCCTTCCCCCTACCCCTCTGTCCCTCTTCCACCACCTCCCTCTACCCCTCCCTCCCCACTCTTCCACCTCTCCCTCACCCCACCCCTTTCCCTCCGCCACCCCTCTCTCTCCCCCTCCCCTTCCCCCTCCCCCTCCCCTCTCCACCCCCCACCCCTTCCCCCTACCCCTCTGACCCCCTCCCCACTCTTCCACATCTCCCCCCTCCCACTATCCCTCCCCACTCTTTTTCCCCCCCCTCCCCCCCACCTCTCCCCCTCCCTCCACACTCTTACCCCTCCCCCTCCTCCTCTCCGTCCCCATCCCTCCCCCCCCCCCCCATCTCTCTCTCCCCTCCCCCATCCCTCTCTCCTCCCTCTCTTCCACTTCACTTCTCTCCCCCTTCCCCCTCCACTCTCCCTCCCCACTCTTTCCCCTCTCTCCACCCCCCCCTCTCCCCTTCCCTCCCTCCTCCCCTCCCTCCCCATCCCCCCCCCCTCACCCACATCTCTCTCCCCATCCCCGTTCTCACCCCCCTACCCCGCTCTCCTTTCCCTCCCAAATCTGTCCCGTTTCCTCCTCCTCCTCTCCCCTCCCTCCCCTCTTCTCACCCCCCCCCCCCCCCCCCCACCTGTGTGTTTGGGGGTGGTTAATGTGAGCCTGATGCCTCCCCCCCCCCCCCCCCCCCCAAACGCCGTTGGGGAAACAGACCCAACGGGTCTGCACTTGGTCTAGTAATAAATAAAAATCTCCAAATACCTGCTTGACAGATCATACACACTCTTCAGGAGTCAATAGATAATGAACAATAGGTGCACGAGTAGGCCATTCGGCCCTTTGAGCCAGCACCGCCATTCAATGTGATCATGGCTGATCATCCCCAATCACTACCCCGTTCCTGCCTTCACCCCATATCTCCTGACTCTGCTATTTTTAAGAGCCCTATCTAGCTCTCTTGAAAGCATCCAAAGAACCTGCCTCCATCGCCCTCTGAGGTAGAGAATTCCACAGACTCACCACTCTGTGAGAAAAAGTATTTCCTCGTCTCCGTTCTAAATGGCTTACACCTTATTCTTAAACTGTGGCCCCTGGTTCTGGACTCCCCCAACATCGGGAACATGTTTCCTGCCTCTAGCTTGTCCAAGCTCTTAACAATCTTATATGTTTCAATGAGATCTCCTCCCATCCTTCTAAACTCCAGAGTGTACAAGCCCAGCTGCTCCATTCTATCAGCATATGACAGTCCAGCCATCCCGGTAATTGACCTTGTAAACCTATGCTGCACTCACTCAATAGCAAGAATGTCCTTCCTCAAATTAGGGGACCAAAACTGCATACAATACTCCAGGTGTGGTCTCACTAGGGCTCTGTACAACTGCAGAAGGACCTCTTTGCTCCTATATTCGATTCCTCGTGTTATAAAGGCCAACATGCCATTCGCTTTCTTCACTGCCTGCTGTACCTGCATGCTTACTTTCATAGACTGATGAACAAGGACCCCCAGATCCCGTTGTACTTCCCCTTTTCCCAACTTGACGCCATTAAGATAATAATTTGTCTTCCTGTTTTTGCCACCAAAGTGGATAACCTCACACTTATCCACATAAAACTGCATCTGCTATCATCTTCCCACTCACCCAACCTAATCTGCCTTCCTGTTGCAGTCAGTTGTAGATTTGTCAATGACCACTGTCCGCAGAAAACTTCATGAACAGAAATACGGAGGCTATACTGCAAGATACAAACCACTGGTTAGCGCCAAAAATAGGATAGCCAGGTTACAGTTTGCCAAGAAGTACTTAAAAGAGCAACCACCGTTCTCGAAAAAGGTCTTGTGGATAGATGAGACGAAGATTAACATATCAGAATGATGGCCAGGGCAAAGTATAGAGGAGAGAAGGAACTGCCCAAGATCCAAAGCGCACCACCTCCTCTGTGAAACGCAGTGGTGGGGGTGTTATGGCCTGGGCATGTATGGCTGCTCACTTATCTTCATTGATGATACAACACCTGATTGTAATAGTATAATGAATGTATTAGTGTATAAAGACATCCTATCTGGTCAAATTCAATGCCTCAAAACTCATTGGCCAGCAGTTCATTCAACATCAATACAATGATCCCAAACATACTGCTAAAGCCACCAAGGAGTTTTTCAAAGCTAAAAAATGGTTAATTCTTGAGTGGCCAAGTCAGTCACCCGATGTGAACCCAATTGTTCATGCCTTTCATATTTTCTTTAATATTCTGATTAATGGTGCTAATTTTGATCATTTTTTATTGACTTATCTTGAAGATTTCTAGAACCACGTTTTGATTAAATGCATGAAAGTATCATAATTTTTAGGTGCGTCGTGTGGGACATTGATCAATGTAAGACATAGAAATGAGTGCTGGTCATGATCCCCTCAAATTGCTCTACGATTCATTATGGTCATAGACAATCATCACCCTGACCTTCACTTTGCTATCAGATTCCTTTTCCTTGTCCAAATTGGTATAGTCCAAAGTGGTATAATTCTCAATATGTGAATATATATCAATAAGTGAATAAGTGTGTGTGTGTATATATATATATGTGTGTGTGTGCGTGTGTGCGCGTATATATATACGTATATATATATACATACACACACATATATACATGTACATATATATATACACACACACACACACATATATATATATATATAATTAGACCGTGGGACCCATTGGGTCCCTGTCACACGCGGAAGCCTGATCCTCCAACGCAACCCGTTCACCCAATGCAATATTCCACCGCTCACCCTTAGCCCCCAACTGCTCAGGCGTGGCTCATTTCCCGTCATCCCCAGCACTTTCTCCCCCTCCACTTCACCCTCCCTCTTCTTTTCCCTCCTCCCCAATCCCTCCCTCACCTCCATCTCCCTCTCCTTTCCCCCACCCTCAGTCACTCCGTCCCTCCCTCCATAACTCATTTCACCTCCCTACTCCCTCTGTCCCCCACTCCTCACTTCCCCAACCCCCCCCACGATCCCTCCTCAACTCCCCCACTACCCTTCCTCTCCCTCTATTTCCCACTCCCTACATCCCCCACTCCACCCCTCTCCCTCTATTCTCTCTCCCCACCACTCTCCCTCCTCAACTCCTCCCTCATCTTTCCCCTCTCCTACCCTCCCCCAATCATTCCCTCACCTCTCCTTTCCCCTACCTTCAATCATTCCTTCCCTCCATCACTCCCCACTCTACCCCCTCCTCTCCCTCTATCCCCCCTTCTCCCCCACTCTCCCTCCGTGCCTCGCCCACTTTCCCCCTCTCCTTCCCTACCTCCTCTTCTCCCTCAATCCCCCAGTCTCCCTCCTCACCTGCGCCAATTTCCCCCTCTTCCTCCCTACCCCCTCCTCTCCCTCAATTTGCCCACTCTCCCTCCGCACCTCCTCAAGATCTTGAGGTTGCTGCTCCTCTCCCTTCTTGTGTGCCCTGGAGGGGCATCAGCCCGTCGCCCCCCCAGAACCAGGCTCAGCACCCAGGTCTCAGATCCTTCGCGTGGCCCCGGAGGACCAGTAGCTACAGCCGCGCCTGCAGAGGGATTAGTGGAACAACGCTAAACCGAGTTGGCGGCCGGTGACTGACAGCGGATGCAGCCAATCAGTGCGGCAATAGTGCAGGAAGGGGCAACGCCGTCTCGGCGGTGACTGACAGGAGAGGAGACCAATCTGCGCATGCGCGTCTTTTAAGATTTTTAAACCTTAATAACCTTTGAAATATACCACTGGTCGGAACAAAACTTGTTGCACTTGCAGCACAGGACACTGCCGAGTAAGGTGGTGAAAAACCGTAGTGCTATCGTGTACCGTTTTTGTGCAAATGTAAAACCAATGTAAACCAAAAGATAACAAGATGACAGTTTTAGTTATGTATTGATATATATATATATGTCTTACTGAATATTCAGTTCCCTCAGTGCGAGAACTCTGAAGATTCATGGTCCTCTGAGTAAAGAAACCTCCCTGTTCTCACTGGCCAATATCCATCATAGACTGTCCCATGTCTCAATTCTCCAGCTGAAAAATAATCTGAAATAAATATTGATATTTTTACTGAGGATCAGAGTTGTTTTTTTGTCCCTATAGCCAAGAAATTGAGACGTGACCCTGTTTGGTCACATTGGAAATGTAATATGGTAGTTGTTGCACACAGCTACTGAAATTGGGGTTCTTAAAAGTCAAAGATCTAGATACTCGAGTTAAAATGCACTTAATTAAATCAGGTATTTGAAACAAACCTACTGTCTATAATAATAACATTCAAACATGACTTTTGGGGAAGTCCTGCTATCCCTATTTGATCTGCCCTGCATATTTTTACTCCAGTCATTTGCTTTATTTGTTTGCACCAGAACTACAGTAAAGTGGTCAACTTTTAAGTGACCTCTGAAATGACAGTGCAAGCCATTCAGTAACACCAAATTGCCCCTTTTACCACTTGGATGTACGGCATTTAAGGATGAGGATTGTATCATGATTTGCCAACGGATCCCACATGAGAGATTTTTTTTAAAGCAAGCTTGTTCCGGCTTAGTTCTAAGTGCTGTACCAGTCGATAGCTATTACTGCATCCAGTGGTCTATGAGTTGAAATGGCAGTCTCCCACTGTATTCTTTGGTGCTACCTTTGATGCAGTGAGTGAGGTCACCCCCCTCTCCCCCGCTGCTAACCGATTCTATTCGCTGCTGCCCGTTTCCCCCCCCCTACCCCCTCCTCCACTCCCCTCCCCCTCCACACCCCCCCCCGCCCCCCCTCCCCCCCCCCCCCCCCCTCCCCCCTCCCCACCCCCCCCCCTCCCTTCCCCCCCCCTTCTCTCCCCCTCTTCTCTCCCTTCATCTCTCCCCCCACTCCCCACTCTCTCCTCCCCCCTCTCTCCCCCCCTCTTCCCCCTCCTCTACCCCCTGCTCTCTCCCCCCTCTCCCCATCCTCTCTCCCATCTACTCTCTCTCCCCCATCTCTCCCCCTTCTCCCCCCCCCCTCTCTCCCCCCTCTCACTCCCTCCTCTCTCTCCCCCCTTCCCCCCCCTCTCTCTCCCCCCCCTCTCTCTCCCCCCCCCCCCCCCCCCACCGGGGTTAGAGTGTGTGTGTGTGACGCCGTAGCCCCCCCCCCCCCCCCCCCCCCGCAACCGCGCATTGAAGGGATGGGACCCAACGTTTCTCCTTGGTCTGGTCAACTAATATAATTCCTGCTCCAAAAAACCACTCCTCGCTTTTGAGTCTCCACTGCTATCCTTTTCACCTAATCATAATTTCTGCTCTCACTATTAAACTTCTGGATATGCAGCACAGATTGGTGAAGATAAATGTACGGAAGTGGAAGTCAAAGTAGACAATTCCACACAAGAAGATAATTGCACCTACCATAATATGGAACTGGACTGCACAAAATCTAACTTATTTCTATTTTTTATAATCTCAGTTTGTTTTATCGTAACATTTCCGCTTTCTTATTTTCATATTCTTTGGCTCAGGGAGTGGAAATCATCTATCTACACCAATAAAATCTTATTCGGTGGCTTCATCTCCTAGCAGTGTCACTCTATGTCCTGAAGGGATAATACCAAAAAGAGGAAGGCCACGTTCAACCCCTGTTGTAAAACCAGCCTGCGTTGCTTTGCAAACTTCTACACCTCAATCAATTTCTGCAGTCGTGTCAGAGGTACCTGTTAAAACTACTTCACAGGCAAAGTTAGTAACTGTTAATGGTATTGGTCAAACCATCAATGCAGGGCATCTTGTTCGTCTTCAGCCAGTGGGATTTCCTCTACTGCAGCTGCCTCGAGAACAGAAAAATATATTAAATGCCACCATAACTGCTGGAAAGTCATTGAAGCTCGCAAATCAGTCAGCTGGCTCACAGTCATTTGAAAGAGCAGGTTCCGAGAAGACTGCCAACCAGAATAATAAATCAGAAGAGAAGTTGATTGAAACTGGGCTAGAGGAGATTCATGTTGCCGGTTCTGAGCTTATTGAGACAACGGTGTCTCAGGATGTACCAGATGAGGACCATGTAAATGCTGATCCATTGCCAGAAGTTAAACAGGCGACTGATGCATTTCCTTCCACGCCTTCAGTCCGTGAGGCGGACGATGAGTTGGAAGATGATTCTATGGACCATCAAAATGCATTTGAACACCCTACTCCAGCAGAATTGGTTGACCATTCATACACCAGTGAAAAACATATTGTGGAAGAAGAAAATGAAAAATCTGTACTGGATAATTCCACAAGAACTGGTAAAGGAAGTTCTGTTGATAAAGATTCTTCCAGATCTAACCGTGAAGTGGTTGATAAGGAAACGGAGGAAATGCCCAGTATGGAGGAGAAAAATTGGTTGCAAGATGAACAGGTGGAAGTGGAGATGGAAGATAAAAAATGTTGGTTTGAAGCAAGTACATTTAATGTTCCAGCTAAAAGGGAAGAAGATATGCTAAAAAATCCAGAGAATGACGAATTAGACTTTCATCAAAGATTACTGCAATATGAAAACTTTATGGACTCAGATAAAGATACTGACTCTCAGAGTGATCTGGAGGATGGTGACAGTCAAAGTGATGCAGAGAAAATTGACATTGAGAGAATGGTGAGTAGTTTCACTTGTCGACATTGTAATGATCAGCTTGTTGTTTGACTCAGTATAGGATAGGTTGTGTTTTTTTTACTAGTATTGTCATTTTACCAAATAATATAGGGATTACCTTATGAGCTGCATCCCCGTTAATTTGGTTTCTTTTTCATGCAAAATGTAGATCCATTTGATTTTGAAATATTTGGTTACCTCTTTAACCCAGAACTGTCAGGGTGGCAAAATGATAAGGAAAAAGTGGTATATAACTCATCGTATCAACTAATCACAGTTAATATGTGTGATTAATGCAAAAGTGTACTGTATATGCTGATAGAAATAACTGTTTGTACTCTGCCTGCAGCATTGTGCTTTGAAACATGCATATTCCAGGTTCTTCTGATTGGAAGCAATATTTTTAATAAGGGTTCCACCTGATTCTAAACTCCAGCATATTTAAGATAGACACAAAATGCTGTAGTAACTCAGTGGGTCAGGCAGCATCTCTGGAAAAAAGGAATAGGTGACGTTTCAGGTCAAGATCCTTCTTCTGACTGAGTGTCAGGGAAAAGGGAAACAAGAGATAACGTGCTCAGCAATCTTCCCTGTCCCTATACTCCCTCCCTCGACTTTGTCCAGGGACCCCGATAGTCCTTTCAGGTTAGGCAGAGGTTTACTTGCACCTCCTCCAACCTCATCTGCTGTATCTATTGTTCCATGTGTGGCCTCTAATACATCGGTGAGAGCTAATGTTGACTGGGCGATCGTTTCGCTAAACACCTCCGTTCAGTCATCTGTGATGATCTGTGATCACTATGTGATCTCCCAGTTGCTGGACACTTTATCTCCCCTTCCTGTTCCTATACTGACCTTTCTGTCCTGGGCTTCCTCCATTGGCATAGTGAGGCCAAATGCAAATTAAAGGAACAGCACCTCATATTTTGCTTGGGCAGCTGACAACCCAGCAGTATAACTATTGATCTCTCTAACTTCAAGTAACCCATGCATCCCTTCTCTCTCTGTCGCTCTCACACCCTGGTCATCATTCAGCTGAGTTTCATTGTCTATAACTCGTTAAATTGTCTATAAATCACCGAAGCCTACAGCCAACTATAGACCGTTGTGGGCTCCACCGTTCCTCGATCATCATTACTTTTCTGCATGGGATGTGGTGTACAGCTTTTTCACATGTTGGCCCTACTTGTTACCAGCACCCATGCCCCCCTCCCCTCTTTCACACTGTACCTCCTGACATTTGTTTCTATTGGAGAATACCCATTCTCTCAAAATTTCCCTCTCCCCTATAGATTCCCTCTCATCCATTGCAGCCATTAACTTTATTGCAACTGTCCCTGCCTTTAAGGACGAATCGCTTTCTGAAATGAGTGTGCAGTAAATTACCAGAAGATTTGTGAACTGCACTCTTTCTAGATGAAAATCGCCAACGCTGCATCAAGTAATGTTTGGACCAATTTCTCCAGTTCTTGCAGTGAAGTACAAAATACAAAAATGATTCAGCTGGTCAGAACAGGGTAAAAATCCAATTTCTAGGCAGTCTATTTTAGTGACAAATGCAAGATGACATGTCATGAATTTCAAGTTTATTCTTAATTTCTATAAAGCGTGTATAGGGCAGAGGCTGTTCTTCAAAAATGTAGTGTTTTGGATAGTGAGTGAGGAGTCAGTATCGTGCTTTGCTAACCTTAATGTTTTCACAGTTCGACTCAACCTCCAGTGAAGAGGCAGTGGACATCGAGACTGTGGAGGAACTCTCTGAGAAAATCAACATTGCTCGTCTTATTGCTTCTGCTTCTCGCCTTACAAGCAAATCTAAGTAATGTGATTTTTTAAAAATACATTTGAAGTATAATCTGTTTAACATAATGTGTAGTTACAGATTTCATCTGTTAAATATGTATATAGGAGTATTGATGTAAATGTTCATATCGAGACACTGTTCCCATCAGTAGATGGTACAAGCACCACAGAGTACAGATTCAAAATTTTGTCAAAAATTGCAATGGGTGATGTGAGGAAAATAATTTTGAGGTGAAAGGAAGTTGCTATCAGAGCTTTTGAAAATAAATAGGGGATAGGCACAAGTGAGAATAATCTGCAGACGGTGGAAAACCGAGCAGCTGCCTGGATAGCTCTACTACTGCAGCAGGTCAGGTGCCTCTTTCTGAAATGCAACAGTTCTATGGCTGTCTGTATAGTGCATTTACAACCTTGGTAGCAGTTGTGGAAGGTCAGTGCTGTCTAGGAGGAAGTTTAGGTTGGAGATAGCTGAACAAATGTATGAGATGAAACCTTGTTTAGTTACTAATTTGTTTGGTAGTGGTAATGTGTCTTACGAAGATTCTGGTCAGAACAGAACTTTTCAAGCTCAAGTTTGCATTTATTGTCACATGCACCAGCTAAGGTACAGTGATATTTGAGTTACCAAACAGCCATACTAAGTGAAAAGCAACAATTCACACAGCCACATGAAATAAAATTTAACATAAACATAACCATGGAATCAACATTCCATGTGATGGAATCAACATTCTAATAATCACTGTGATAGGAGGGTAATAAAGTTTTGAACCAAATCTTTCCTCCTTTGTAGAACAGACCAAATGTCAATATATCCCAGAGGTTGACACAGGGCTGAATCAACCTGAAACGTCCCCCCGCAGCAGAATTCGGTGCTGAAGGCACGATCCGGTCCCCCGATATCCAGGCTCCTCAGCCAACTCGTTCACCCATGGTTGGGGCTGAACCCTCCGCAGTCGGTGCTGCCGACGGTCCGATATCCAGGCTCCCGCGTCAGGATGATGGAAACTCCGCCGTCGGGATTGATTGGAACTCTCCACGGCATGGAGCTCCAGAGTCGGCCTCTTCTTAAATTCCACAGGCCCAGCGATTGGAGTTCTTCCACTGGCGATCCTCGGCAAAGGATCCCAGGCTCCGCCATGTTAAAGTCCGCACGCCCATGACTTGAAGCTCTGGGACGGTCTTCAGGAAGGCCGCACCACTCCACATTGTTAGGCTGTGGGGGGACGGAAACGCGATACAGAGAAAATCGCATCTCCGTCGAGGTAAGTGACTGAAATTTATTTTCCCCAATTTACTCCCACCCCCCCAAATAAAACAAACTAAGAAACACTAAAACATACTTTTAAAACATACTTAAAATAATAAAAACAAAGAGGGGACATACAGACTTTTGGCGAGTGGCGCCACCCGGTAGTTTTGGGAGATATGTTGAAGATTTGATTGTGGGAAATGTTTTGGTCACTAGATCTCCAAGTAATTAAAATAATGAATGGTTTATGCCATAGGCTCAACATCTTCCTCAAGTGGCTTGTTAAAACCTGGTGTCTTGGAACACATATAAAACATTTCTGTTTTAATTGGATTAGGTTTATTTGAAGTACTCGAACTTGATTTTGTTTTGGTAAAAAATTATACAGGTCTTCAGCTTGTTTGAAATAATTATTTTAATGTGGCCGTAACAGGCTGCCCCCTCCATCTCCAGGGAATCTTAGTTGTCTCAGATGATAGGTGAAGTACTGAAACCTTTTCCTATGTATCTTTGCAGGCAACTGCATAGATGCAAGCTGTGAGGAGTGATTTAACATAAAATCTATATCTGTAGTCCTCTTTTATACATTGTCCAGTCTTTACAGCAGCTTCTGTTCCAAAGAAAATAAACCCACCCTATCCAATCTTTTTCATAGCTAACCTCATCGATTTCCTTTGAACTTTATTCAGTGTAATCTAATTTATCTGCGATCTCACTACAATAGGAAGGATTCCATTAAACTGGAAAGAGTGTAGATAAGATTTACAAGGATGTTGTCAGGAATTGAAGGGCTGAGCTAGAGAGGTTGGGCAGGCTAGAACTTTATTCCTTAGATGGACAGGATGTTGAGGGGTGATCTTATAGAGATGTATGAAAGCATAAAGGGAATAGATAGGAAAACCACAAGCACATATATTTAAGGTGAGAGGGGCAAGATTTAATATGAACCTAAGGGCCAACCTTTTCACCCTGAGGGTGGTTGATATATGGAACAGGCTGCCAAAGGAGGTAGTTGAGGCAAGTACTATAACAGCATTTAAAAGACACTTGGACCGGTACATGAATAGAAAAGGTTTAGAGGAATAAGGGCCAAACGCGGGCAAATAGGATGAGCTAAGACAAGGCATCTTAGTCGGCATGGACGAGTTGGGCCGAAGGGCCTGTTTCCATGTTGTATGCCTCTGACTTATTGTGTAACATTAGTGCCACAGAGTATACTACACACTAAAATACAAAGTTGGGCCAAAGGGCTCGTTTCCATGCTGTATTACTCCTAAGACTCCAGGAGCAGAAGTGTTTGCAGTATTTAAGTGGTCAAATAAAATTCTGGCATAATCTCCTTGCTCTTGTATTCCACGCCTCAACTTAGCTTGTTTCACTGCCTTTTTAATTATCTGTTGTTAATACACTCCTAGGGTAGTCTGTTGCTCCACAGCTTTCAGTATCCTCTACTTTTATTGCATCTCTCTCTCACACCTTGAGATTGAACGTCATTTGAAGTTTTCTGCTCAACTGAGTAGTTAATTAATACCTTGCTGCATCTTAGAGCTGTCTTCCTTGCTGCAAACCAAATGAACATTTTTGTATTATCTCGTTTAACTCGCTCCATTTATTTAAATTTTAAAGCATCATTACATTGTACATAAAACTCTGAAGCCCCATTGGTTCTAGCCTTCCATTGCCGAAAAAACCCATCAGATACTGTCTTCCCCATTCTTTATCTGAGCGGGTTTTGAATTCAGTTTGGCACACACTCCATTAGATCCTGCAAACATACTTTTTTGCATTGCCAGTCATGTGGGACTTCATCAAAAGCCTTGAAATAATGTACAGTGTCTGTCAGGGTATGGAGACCTCTATTACATTGCTTGTTGCAGCAGTGATTCAGCTGATAATATAATCGATTGATGAATGGAGGATTGAGGCATTTTCTACATCTTGAAGGCATTTCTGAGGTTGAATCTGCTCCATCGTTCCTCTGCTCACCTGAATAAGCAGGGAAGCACTGTGAGAGTCATGGTTTTTTTTACTTCTCCAGTGCTTTTAACATCATCCAGCCTGCACTGCAATGGGAGCAAACTGACAAAGATGCAGGTGGATGCTCCATTTGTGTCCTGGATCACCAACTACCTGACTGGATGACCACAGTACGTCAGTCTACAGAATTGTGTCTTGTACATGGTAGTGAACAACATGGGATCGTCCTGTCTCCCTTCCTATTCACCATCTACACCTCGGACTTCAGATACAACTCGGACTTCTGCCACCTGCAGATGTTTTTGGATGACACTGCAATAGTGGGCTGCATCGGTGAGAGGAGGGAAGCTGAATACTGAGGTGTAGTCAACGACTTTGTCGAGTGCTGTGGGCTAAATCGCCTGCAGCTCAACACCGACAAGACTAAAGACATGATGGTGGATTTTAGGAGGAAATGTCCCATGTCTCCTGTCTCCATCACGGTGGTGTGGATGTGCAGTTTACCAAAGAGTACAAGTACCTTGTAGTGTACCTGGACAGTAAACTTGACTGGTTCAGGAACGCTGAGGCCCTGTACAAGGGACAGATCCATCTGCACTTTCTGAAATGGCTCCTCCCCAATCATTGCACTCCTCAATCCTGGACTTTCCACTCGTCACTTCAATTTCATGTACCTTGTTAACACTGTTGGCAGATCAATTTCCCTCCTGGGATAAATAAAGTTCTATCATATCGTTAGTCCTTGCAAATCCTGAAGTTGTTCGGACTGAATTCCTCCTCGAGCTAAGTTATGATGAACTACTGTGTTCGACCTTCAGTCAACAGCTTAATAACTTAAGGAATCAAAATCTCAAAGCCTCCACATTTGTTGTTTGTTTACTTCTCTTACTCATATTATTGGGCCAGTTTAGAAAAAATGGGTGAGTTTGGACATTGTTCTATTGTTGGACGTATCCTACATCGTACAGCTAGGCTTAATTGGTATTAGATACTTGGACATTAATGTAAATGTGGAGTTTGTGTTTATATGGACACTGTTTTACAGTGGTTTGTTCTGTATAAACCGCATTTAGGGATATTTCTTGCATCGTGGCTTTAAGTTCTTTAAAGTAGATGCTGACCAGTATTTATCTTTGTTGTTCTTCAGTTTTGAAGTAGATGGGATCAGTGTTGACCTCCAAAAGTGCATTAATGAAATATTTTTAGAATCTAACAAACTGGGCATGTGTTCACATTTATTCCCTGTTACATCTGCTGGTTGATACGGGGAGAAAAGATGTGGCACGAAGGTAAGCTAGCCAAGAATATAAAGGAGGATAGTAAAAGCTTCTTTAGGTATGTGAAGAGGAAAAAATTAGTTAAGACCAAAGTTGGACCCTTGAAGACTGAAAAAGATGAATTTATTATGGGGAACAAGGAAATGGCAATGGAGTTGAACAGGTACTTTGGATCCTTCTTCACTAAGGAGGACACAAACAATCTTCCTGGTGTACTAGTGGCTAGAGGATCTGGGGTGACGGAGGAACTGAAGGAAATCCACAATAGGCAGGAAATGGTGTTGGGTAGACTGATGGGACTGAAGGCTGATAAATCCCCAGGGCCTGATGGTCTGCATCCCAGGGTACTTAAGGAAGTGGCTCTAGAAATTGTGGACGCATTGGTGATAATTTTCCAATGTTCTATAGATTCAAGATCAGTTCCTATGGATTGGAGTGTAGCTAATATTATCTCACTTTTTAAGAAAGGCAGGAGAGAGAAAACAGGGAATTATAGACCAGTTAGCCTGACATCGGTGGTGGGGAAGATGCTGGAGTCAATCATAAAAGATGAAATAGCAGCCCATTTGGATAGCAGCAACAGGATCAGTCCGAGTCAGCTTGGATTTACGAAGGGGAAATCATGCTTGACTAATCTGGAATTTTTTGAGGATGTAACTAGGAAAATGGACAAGAGAGAGCCAGTGGATGTAGTGTACCTGAACTTTCAGAAAGCATTTGATCAGGTCGCACACAGGAGATTAATGGGCAAAATTAGGTCACATGGTATTGGGGGTAGTGTGCTGACATGGATAGATAATTAGTCGGCAGACAGGAAACAAAGAGTAGGGATTAACGGGTCCCCTTCAGAATGGCAGGCAGTGACGAGTGGGGTACCGCAAGGCTCGATGCTGGAACCACAGCTATGTACAATATACATCAATGATTTAGATGAAGGGATTCAAAGTAACATTAGCAAATTTGCAGATGACACAAAGCTGGGTGGTAATGTGAACTGTGAGGAGGATGCTATGAGAATGCAGGGTGACTTGGACAGGTTGGGTGAGTGGGCAGATGATAGCAGATGCAGTTTTATGTGGATAAATGTGAGGTTATCCACTTTGATAGCAAAAGGAGGAAGGCAAACTATTATCTAAATGGTGTCAAGTTGGGAAAAGGGGAAGTACAATGGGATCTGGGGGACCTTGTTCATCAGTCAATGAAAGTAAGCATGCAGGTACAGCAGGCAGTGAAGAAAACGAATGGCATGTTGGCCTTCATAACAAGAGGAGTTGAGTATAGGAGCAAAGAGGTCCTTCTGCAATTGTACAGGGCTCTAGTGAGACCACACCTGGAGTATGCAGTTTTGGTTCCCAAATTTGAGGAAGGACATTCTTGCTATTGATGGAGTGCAGCGTAGGTTCACAAGGTTAATTCCCGGGATGGCGGGACTGTCATATGCCGAGAGAATGGAGCGACTGGGCTTGTATGCTCTGGAATTTAGAAGGTTGCGAGGGGATCTTATTGAAACATATATGATTATTAAGGGTTTGGACACGCTAGAGGCAGGAAACATGTTCGATGTTGGGGGAGTCCAGAACCAGGGGCTAGTTTAAGAATAAGGGTTAAGCCATTTAGAACGGAGATGAGGAAACACTTTTTCACGCAGAAAGTTGTGAGTCTATGGAATTCTCTGCCTCAGTAGGCAGTTGAGGCCGGTTCTCTGGATACTTTCAAGAGAGTGCTAGATAGGGCTCTTAAAGACTGCGGAGTCAAGGAATATGGGGAGAAGGCAGGAACGGGGTACTGATTGTGGATGATCAGCCATGATCGCATTGAATGGCGGTGCTGGATCGAAGGGCCGAATGGCCTACTCCTGCACCTATTGTCTATTGTCTATTGATACATAAACATTTTTCCTTCCAGATGCCATTTCCACAACCCATACCTTACAAATAAATCGGATGAGGAGGAGGAGGGTGACATCAAATCCAAGCCAGTAAGTTCCTGTTTGGAGGAAGGAGTTGATAGGGTACCCTCAGAGGGAGATAATACCTGTGGGTGGAAAGCATTAGTGCATTAGGGGGGTTATTTCATATCTTATCATTTGTACTGCTGAAAGAAGTTGGAAAATCTGCAACTATAAGAGTTGGTCCTGCTGTAACCCATAGCAGGCATCACTTTTGTCACTGTTTTGCAATATAAGAAAATAGAAGCAGATGTAGGCCAGTCCCATCATTCAGTAGGATTGTGGCTGATCTGCCCAAATCCTCTACTCCTGTGGCAGTTTCCTATTGTTAACTCTCTTATCTTTCAAAACCATTTTCTTATTGCTCTTTACCCACAACAATCTTTGCTCCACAAATTGCTGGGGTAGAAAATTCCAGAGATTTGCCATCCTCTGTGAGGTTAACTACCCATCTCAGTTTTAAACATAGGCCACCTGTTCTTGTATTTCTGTGTCCTTGTTCAAGATTCTCCTTTGAGTTAAAACCTCTCACTATCCTGTCTTGGAGACACAAAAGACTGCAGATGCTGGAATCTGGGGCAAAAAAATAAAATAGAAGATCTTAGCGGGTCAAGTAGAATCTGTAGAAACGAGATGGATGACATTTCTGGTCAGGACCCTGCGGCAAGGTCCCGACTAAAACCATCAACCATCCCTTTTTCTCCAAGATGTCTTTGTTCCAACAGATTTTATCTACCATGTCATACTTTCAGGATCTTGCATATTTCAATCAGATCACCCCTCTTCTAAATACTCTATCTCCAGTTTATTTAGCAATTCATGATAGGAAAACACATTCATCCCTGGAATTGATTTTAGTGAATACAAGAAACATTTCCCATTCCCTGCTTTGTCTGATCCCAATGAC